>NW_022680426.1:71109-133739 GCF_004115265.2 Rhinolophus ferrumequinum
GCAATGATTTAGAACATAGTGGAATCCCTTTATAATATGGGGTTTAAGAAAGAGAACTTGAATTCTAAATTGTCACAATTTCTACTATTATTTTAGTCTAAATTATGAACCCAGTACACCTGACACTTATATAAAATATTATTGAATGTCAACTGAATATAACCAAAAAACACAAGGAAAAGAAATAGAGAAAACACTCGCTCCTAACAACTATATGATACCAAAATACAAAGTGTAATAAAATAAAACTATATTATATGCTACATAGTTTTAAAACTGAAAGGTACCAGGAAGATTACATGACTATCACAATATGTAATTGAATCCATCAAAGATTTCATTTAGGCACGAGTATTATAAAAGTCATGTTGGAATAATGTAAAAGATATATTAAGAATCTTTACCCTTAACCAAATTTCGTATCTCCATCACTGTGGGATACCTCCCAATATAATTATCCTATCACTATATATTTCCCAGCCCCTTCTTTTTTTCAGCTCCCATGTTCAATACTTTCTAAAGTTAAAAAAAAAGCCTCAAATGGTCATATTTTATAAAATGGTTCACGCTGACCAATTTTCCCTTACAAACATAAAACAATGATAGGTGGACCACTCCTAAATTTTACAAGCAAGTGCTACACAAAACTAAATTCAGAGCAGAAAAGTTAATTTCACAAAGGAGCATTTTACCTTGGTATCAACATCGAAGAGTCCATCAGCTGATACAGACCTTGAATCATTAGTGCCAGGTTTGCAGGTAAGACTTTAGGGTAAAGGTACACAACAAAAATAAGTGAGTTCATTTCTTTACAAAAGCAACAACAACAACAAAAAAAGTAAAAGGTCAGCTGTTTCTGTATTCAATGAAGTTTCTTGCTTGATTTAATTAACATACTCCCAACACAGGCATGTTACCACCTACCCAACTCCATTATTGTTTTGACAATCAGTCTTCCCTCTGCCCAACACTCCATATACATGGGAAGGATATCAGCGCGTAGGGAAAAGAGGTGGAGGTGACGAGACACCTGCTGTGGGCCATAGATCTGTGTAGTTCAGCAATCTCCAGTGCCTTAGGACTCGAGGGGACATAAGCCCGCCTCCCTAAGTTGGGGTGCAGGGGGATGATACCACATTCCTATTTGCTATAAAGAGAATGTTTCCAGGGGCTCAAATACTTTAATATGTTTTCATAAATTCTTAAATTAGGCTGGTTCCTCCAATTCAACAAACAGAAAAGCAGCAACCTGTACAGGATGCCCTTGAACCCCTTATTTTAATCTGCTTTTTCAGAAAACTACCAACGTCCTTTGTCCTTCCTTCTTGTAATTTCTCTTTAAATTGTCATACCGTACTATTCTCATCTTTTTTCCTTTATCTGATCTCTGATCTCTATTCTAAAAGCCTTTTTCCTATCCCAACCAGTATTGTTTCTCTTAAAACTTGGATTCCCTTGCTAATTCCATACTTATCCTCTTCCACTGCATTCACTAGACCTTTCCATTATTAAAACACTCACCTAAAGGATGACAACAACGGAAGTGTAGTGGGCTTAGAAACCTACACTTAATCTCATTTCATCACTCACTGTACTCAAATAAGTCACATAATCTCTGAGTTTCAAACTTTCCATGTGAATAACCACTTGACCAAAACATTTATGGCAGAATGAAGAACTACTGGGTGTTTTGAATAATTAATTGCTAACATTCGTTAAAACCCTGAAATTCTATGTACTTTTGATTCTGTCTAGAAAAACGGAGAATACTTAGCTGGCAGAAGTGGAATAAAACAACAGATCAACAACAACAAAAAAAACCCCTGAGAACAGCAGAGAAAGAAGTATAAAATGGAGAAGACTCATGGAAGAAGGAAGAAAGACTCTAGGAAAAAAAGAAAAAACTTCCTAGAACAAGGGAAAGGTATTAGCCAGAAGGGAAACACAGGCTGGGGATTCAGTAAGTAGAGAAATCAATTAGAAATATCCTCTCAATTTGTGCTGAATTAACACAACATGGTGTATACATAGATGTTCTTCACTTACAGAACCACGATTCGTCCCAAGAAGGGTACATCGCATTATACCTGAAAACACTTGCCTGATTAGGTCTTGCTTATGTACAATCTGTGGTTCTGTGGCCACAGCTAACTGAGATCTGGCCTAAACACTGATGGTGAAAAGAAGGCTCTCGTGACTGCTGAAATTGTCAAGTACATTTAGACAAAATCTTGGGCTAACTGGGCTTTGTAGGAAAACACTAAATCAGCGTTAACACAAAACTAAATTGGACTCTTTGAGATCACCTGAATTATACCTGAATCTTGAACCCAGAGCTGCCCAGCAACTTCTCTGTACAGGCTGACGGACCAGAGAATGGACTTGGAAGCCAAGCAGGCTGAAGGTCAAATCACGGGTCAGCCACTTGGTAACTACGGAACCAGGGGTCAAGTAATCCACCTCCCGGACCCACACTCGTCTAATGAATAAAAACTAGGCAGAACAGCACAGCTACTGTGCAAAGCTGCTGTGCCGAGGACCCGAGACAACCAATGTTGGGCACATAGTATAGGGTCTCGCCCAGAGTAGAACACTCAGTAAAGGTCACTCGCTTCTCTCCGCAGTCTCTTAGTTAACATGCAAGTTTAGAAATCCATAAAATCCTACCTGCTTGCAGGGTCACATTTAGAACACTCATCCACTACTAAAGAAAAAATTCAAATACATTGTAAATACACAACAGAAAAACACAGAACTTTAAAAGTATCAGACTGAAGTTGTGAAAAAATATTTCTTTGGGACAACACCTGAAGACTATAGTAAAGTGAATATTAATGATATAATTGGTGAGCAATTAATACGTGAAGAACTTTTACTTCCTCTCCTATTTATGTGTGTGTGTATATATTTATATTTATATATTCATACATATATACGTACACATATATATGTATATGTATGTACTTATGTATGTTTGTTTGTATGTATTATATATTTATATCAAATGAAAGAAAAATAAACGGGATGTGCAAAAATTTGACACCTACAAGTCAAGTGCTACTTACAATGACTGTAATCCTAAGCAGACGCCATCAGACTGGATGAAAATGGTATCATTGGTAAAAGCAGTATCATAAACTGACAAGGTCAAATTTAAATAGCATGCTTTTTCTGGACTTCTGCCATGAAGGGCAGTTAGAACACTTGTTTTGCTCCTACACAGTACCACAGTACCACTTGTGCCGCTCTTCAGTCCAGGGTGTTCAGTTTAGGATGAGACACCTGTCGTTAGCAGCTTAGTCAAGAGCCAGCCTCCTTTGCAGCACGGCAAAACACAGCACACAGACTCCTTCTGGCCATCTCTCCAATGTAGAGTAAGTATGAAAGACTTTGTGATTCCAGTTTTATCAAGTATAACCCCTGAGACTGTTTCCCTCCATTTGCAGAGAGTCTATCTGGACCTACCTTATAGAGCAGGAAGGTCCAAAGAGTTATTGCTGTACAGCAGCGTGTGATGCCATTTTTCTCAACCCTCCCCATAATGGCAAATGTGTATAGATATCGTGTTTTTTTAGCTTGTAAGTCACATATCAGCAGAGGCTCAGTCGATGAATAACAGCAAACAAACAAAAACCCCCCGAAAGACAAAGAAGTTATCTTGAATAACTACATTAAATGACCCTGGAGTTTTAATTTTTTAAACATTCGAAAAGATGGCCACTGTATGATTCAAACTATATGACATTCAGAAAAAGGCAAAACTATAGAGGCAGTAAAAACACCAGTGGTTTCCAGAGGTTAGGGAGAAGGGAGGGCAGAGGAAACGCCACAGAGGGTATCTAGGAGCGAATCTATTCTGTGTGATACTGGAAGGGTGGAGACACGTCCTTATACGTTTGTCAAACCCCACAGACTGTACACCACCAAGAGTGAACTCTAAGGTACAGTGTGGGCTGTGAGTGGAAATGCTGAGTCAGTGCAGTTCATCGATCGTCGTAAACGTACCACTCGGGTGCAGGGTGTCAACAGGGGGGAGGCTCTGTGTGGACGGGGATATGGGCTTTGCGGGAACTTGCCATACTCTCCACTCAAGTTTGCCCTGAACCTAAACCTGCTCTAATAACGAAGGCTTACTAAAAAAAAAAAAAAAAAAAAAAAAAAAGTTTTCCACTGAACCTGCCATTACCAGATATGAACACATTAATGCTATTTTCGAAACACAGTCACCTTGAAGATGAATATAAAGATCCAGTGTCAGAATATGATTATTCACCCAACTGAATGAAGCATATGAAAATCCATAAACAAAGCAAATCATTTTTTGGAATGCTTAGGCAAGAAAGTAACTGATAAATGTGATTGAACATCTCGCTTTATCATGGTGAATAGGGATGTAGTGCCAAGTGAATCAAAAGGGAATCATCCCTGTACTTAAAGGACAACATTTATTCTAATTTTAAATCAGAAATCATTATGCTGATTTTATTTAAAAGCTACATTGAAACATTAATCAGATAAAAAGGAAAGATTATAATCGCCATGGTTATTGCCATAGTAATGTATGTACAAATACCTGTGAAATATTCACCAAAAGGCAAAAAGGTAACCAGCACTACAATTTTTAATGGACGATACAACTGAAACCAGTACCAAGGCACGTCACCATATTACTTGCTATTAAAATTTTAAGCAACACCCAAAATTAAGTCAGGCCTATAACTGCTGTGCAGAAAAGATTTCACACAGCAGGCCTGACTGCTATCCTTTGAAAGTCCTACTTGAATGGCTGGCCCTTGGCTGGTGTCTGGAAACCTGCATATGGGGAGGGTTCCCACCAGTCCCTCACTAAGTGTGGCTCCCGGTGCCTGAACTGCTTGTACAAACAAGGGGGTTCGTGCTGAACACTCGCTTTCCTTCTGGAAATCAGGAATGTTGGCACTTGCTAGGGGGACGTTGCCCATGTGACTGGCGTGCCATGAAAGCATTAGGCACTGAGTCTAATGAGACCCTGGTACCACTAGACAGCATTTCACGTGTGGTGCCAGAATTTAACAGTGGAGGAATTAAGCACATCCTGCTAACTCCACAGGACATGAGTCTTGGAAACTTGCGCCTGGTTCCCTCCAGACTCTGTCACATACACCTTTTTTCTTTGCTGATTTTGCTTTCACTGTAATAAATCACAGGTGTGAGTACTACTACAGGATGAGTCCTGTAAAGTGCTCTAGTGAATAACCAAACCTAAATGTGGAGTTAAGAACCTCTAATAAATTGCATTATATGAATTTTTTCATTATTTAGGTTGATGCTTTCTAGATGATTAAGGTCAGTAGGTGATTTTGCAAATTACCTGTTGATAAATTTCTTTTTATTGATTCTTCTTTTGCAGATTCCTGTAGAGCTAGATATATTTGAATAAAGGCATAAAGGGGATACATGAAATGATGTCAGAAAATACTGTAAAACAAGCAACCATCCTATTTTAATCAGAATAAAAAATAGAACAGCCTAATGACAACATCTTGAATCAGTTCCTATAGAGAAAATGAAGAGATCTCATTGTCAATTTTCTGCAACTAGGCAGAAAATTTTCTGTGACTAGGCAGAAAACTATTTTTATAATAGTTATGAATCAATCAAGTAACTGGGATAATTACAGAAAAAACATAACTATCACTTATAGGATAATAATGTACACTGATTATAGCGTTCCTTTGGTTTCTAAATTTTTTCATTTCTTATGAAACTAAAAACATACCTCTGCTATGAAAAGGCAGTGGTTAACAGAATAAGTGAAAATAAAACAAAAAATTACATCCAACATGTAATCCAATATGTAATCCAACATATACCATCAAACTCAACATGCAGAGAAAAAAACGTGTCTTCCCTGTTGACCTGCTGCTCTTCTCTCTCCATCTGATAACGTCCTAATTACTCTTTTCATGTCCCATTGAAATGCTAGTGCACAATCTGGAAACCTAGGAATCATCTTAGTTTTTCTCTCTCCACTAACTTTTTACATTCAATCATCACTAAATTGTATGAACCATAACACTCTCCATGCTCTGCTTTATTTTGCCATAGCCACTGCCCTAGTCAAACAGGGGCTCTGAGCAGATGGCTGTCACAGGGGGAGAAAAATGAAACACCACCGACTGTTATTGTTACTTCCTAAATAAATAGGATTTATTTTCAGCAAAACAAATGAGAAAGACATAAGCCAGCAAAGACCAACATGTTCAATTGAATAAACTAACCTTCCTGACTTTTTTTTCTTTCAGCATGGATGGGTGAAAACATCACAGTGGACTGACACTAGTCCAAGGAAGTAAAAGCCTCCTTTGTCTGCCAGTTATTTTTATGCGCTTTTCTTCCATCTATCCTCTATGTGAGGGGCCAGCAAACTCCAACCTGCCATCAGCTTTTGTAAATAAAGCTTTACTGTAGCACGGTCTTGCCTATTCACTTGGCCCACGACTGCTTTCACACCATAATGGCAGATTTGAGTAGGTATGACAGAGACCACATGGCCTAAAATCAGGACTTTACAGAAAAAGCTTGCTGGTCCCTGCTTCATACCACAACCGGAGTGTCCGAAGGCCATCTCATCTTGTTCCTTGTCTCCTCAAAACTCTCCCTTGATCCCTGCAGTAACCATTGCTGAGTCCCTGCCCACTTGCCATCTGTTCGTCTTCATTCTCACTGGAGAACCACAATGCTGTGTGGATATTTACTGTCCCAATACACAAAGAACAGGGCCTCTCTCCAGCTCCACAAAGAAAAATGATTATACTAAGCTAATCACAGTGACTGCTTTACCACCAACTGGTGTGGGAACCAGCACATGCCGTACCTCAGCCTGTAAATGTTACAGGGATCTACTGGCAGCCTCTCAGTTTTCTTCTTATTTAACAGAATCACATAGCTGAACATCATTGATTATCAGGGAAACACAAATCAAAACCACAGCGCAATACCACCTCATAACTGTCAGATGGCTATCATCAAAATGGCCCCATATAACAAATGTCGGCAAGGAAGTGGAGGAAAGGGAAAACAGAACCTGCACTGTTTTTGGATTTGTAAATTGTTATATTCACTGTGGGAAACAGTATGGAGATTCCTCAAAAAATTAGAAATAGAACTGCCAGGAGACCTTGTAATTCTACTTCTGGGTATTTATCCAAAGAAAACAAAAACACTAATTTGAAAAGATATCTGCACCTCTATGTTCACTGTAGCAGTATATATAATAGCCAGGATATGGAAGCAACATAGGTGCCTTCGATAGATGAATGCATAAAGAGGATTTGGGGTGTGTGTGTGTGTGTGTGTGTGTGTGTGTGTGTGTGTACAGTAATACTATAACTGATATTAAAATAATTAACTCATCCATAATATAACTGATATAATAATAACTCATCCATAAAAGATGAAATCTTGCCCTTTGCAACAATATGGAAGTTCCTAGAGGTATTATGTGAAGTGAAACAAGACAGAGAAAGACAAATACCTTATGATCTCATTTATATGTGGAATCTAAAAAAACAAAACAAAACAAACAAAACAGAAACAGACCCATAGCTAAAAAACAACAACATGATGATTCCCAGAAGAGAGGGAATTGAGGGGATGAATGAAAAAAAGGTGAACGAGAAGTACGAACTTCCAGTGATGAAACAGCTAAGCCACAGGGATGTAGTTTACAGCACAGGGAAAACATCAATGATATCGCAGCCACTTTGAAGGGTGACAGATGCTTACCAGACATATTGTGGTGATCACCTCGCAAGGTACGTCAATGTCAAATCACTCTGTTGTACACCTGAACTGATATAATATTGTATGCCAACTATATTTTAATAACACCTAAAAAGAAAATAGAAACACCTACAGAAACACAGTCCTTCAGCCTTTGGATATTGTCGTGTGCGAATATGATGCTTGGAGCCGTTGCTAATTAACCAGCCAGCAAACGAGACTTAAACAAAACACTGACGACCTCACAACTGAAACAGGGACAACACCAGGGATCCTGATGGCATCACTGAACCCCCAAAACCATCCTGGTTCCTCCTGTTGTAACCACTGTTAATTAGGTCATCTATTACCTGCAGCTAAAACATTCTAACTGATATATTTCTCAAGGCCTACTGATAAAAGCAACTCCTTCCTAAGCTTGCCTTACCTAGGTATTCACCTACGGTCACCTTCGAAGTACTTCCCTTCAGAACCTATGCACCAACGCTAGCACCTAGTCCACCCTGTGAAGCAATTCTGGAACTCTTTATCTAGAATGGCCATCAGAGCTGCCGTCGTATTACCCGTGATGTCCTGAATGTCATCAAAATGTGTTCGTTTCAGTATTTCCTTTATCTTCGGGTAAAGAAGGAAGTCACTGGGGGCCAGGTCAGGGAGTAGGGAGAATGTGTTGAATCAATTATTTGTTTACTGGCTAAAAAGTCTCTCACACACAGTGCTATGTGACCTGGTGCATTGTCGTGACGCAAGAGCCATGAATTGTGGGCTAAATGTTCATATTATTTCCTTTTAACTTTTGCATGCAGCCTTTTCAGCACTTCCAAATACTAAATTTGGTTAACTGTTTGGCCAGTAGATCCAAATTTATAATACATAATCCTTCTGATATCAAAACAGGTTAGCAAAATTGTATTGACTCTTGATTTGGACTAATGGAACTTTTTTGGCCGTGGAGAATTGGCTGACTTCCATTGTGCACTTTGATGCTCTGTTTCAGGATCCTATTGGTACACCCATGTTTCATCACCATTGAAAACACGGCCCAAAACATTGTCTTCACTCTCCAAAAGGTCTTGACAAACTTCGACTCTCCTTTGCTTTTGTTTACTGGTGAGCTCCTTCGGATCCAGTTTTGCACACACCTTTCTCACGCCAAGATTTTCAGTTAAGATTTTCCTAACTGTTTCTCTATCGATGTTTACTGGGTTTGCTATGCTTCTCACAGGCAGCCAATGATTTTGACTCACAATTCGATGAATTTTTGCAATGTTTTCCTCAGTTCTGGTCGTTACTGGCCATTATGACGTCTCTTCATCAGTGACGCAATCTTTCCCCTCAGAAAAATGTTTAATCCATTTGTACGTGGCCGTTTTCTTCATGACATTATCCCCATGAACCTGCACTAACATGTTCCTGATTTCACTTCCACTCTTGCCAAGTTTAACAAGAAATTTAATGTTTGATCATAGCTCTAATTCAAGCTCAGACAGCCTCGCAATGGCACACAAAAACACGCCACAACAATAATGAGTGCCCCTCAGCAAGACACTGCCACACATCAACACGAACACAGCTGTGAGACACTGATATGCCAAGGTTAGGAAACCTCACTGAGCTGTCTGCACAGTGCTGCCAATGTAAGTGCACGGTGGCAAGTTCTCGAACTTAATTGTCAGACCTCATACTACACACCCAATAGAAAACAATAATGGTAATTATAAGCTCTCAGTGGGCTCTGGCACCTAGTAAGCGCTGTGTAAAGTATAGTAAATAATAAAAATGACAATGATGATAACAAGGTCTTGGAGGGTAGGGACTGTGGTTTTAAAATGCTTGTCTTCTGCAACATCAAAATAACACTTAGGACCTAAAAGACACCTGATGGTTACATAGCAAATGGCTACAGAGGCAAATAAATAAATGAATGAAAAGATTGCCCTTGAAAATTCTGTTTTAAGAAACCATAGAAATAAACCAGGGACAGCTCTAAAGTATTAGGGGCACATTAAAGATCAAATTCCGTTTCATCTCTGTGTTTCCTATAACTTGCAAAACCACCGACACAGGTGCTTTGATAGAGGTCTACTAAGTTAAAGGGGTCCTCGGGCATTTCAGATTGCACGATGCATATTGCATAAGGTGCCACATGCAGTGAGTAGAATAGCGTTTTTGTCGTTGTGAAACTTTTCTGTACTTTTATTATAATCTTTTGAGTCCTGAGTTAGGCTGTGGGAACATTTATTATGATTATCTTTTGACTAATGGCTACAGAGCATCTTGTTCTAGAGAAATTACACTGACAACTATTCAACTAACAGAAGAAAACATCTTCTTCTAATGAGGTCAACATGTCTCACTCTGTTTTGACTTATGAGGAAAAAAGGTGATAATAGTGAGACCTTGTTGGCATATCCATATGGAAAATAACCCATGCTTCTCAACAAGGCACAGCTTTACTGACTTGTATCAGTAGATACCTTTCAAAAACAGTCTCACTGTGATTCCTTCACACTGGCTAAGTTTTGCAGTTGTTATTGTTTGCCATTTGTTTATGGGACTAAGAAAGTATTGTTGAGTTCCTAGTTTGAGTTACATTTTGGAGAGACAAACCACTATGTAGTTACAAGAATTCATTCACTAGATGTAACCCATTTGGTGTAAAATTTAAACAAATATACATTTTTATAACGAGTTGAACTTGTTGCAAGGTGATTATAGAAGAAACATACAACATAGTAACTTAAAAATCTTTTTTCTTATTTACACAAATATCATATGGGATTGTAGGGTTCGATGAGTTTCTTTTCACACAATACTCTCTCAGATTTTAAATTACCTACAATGAACCTTTATAATAATTCTGAATACTAGACTATTAAGAAAGACATTAATTAAGAAAGAAAAAATATACATGCAATATACACATTTTTTTTTTTAACAGCTCTTTCAATAGCAAAACTTTCTTAGTCTTACTGTATGTCTGGTAGGACAACAAAGAATACTTCACTATTAGTAGTCTTACCTCGACTGTTATTGTCAGAAGACTTTTTACATCTTTCTTTTTTAAAATCAGAAATTAGAATGGCGTTGCTATGTATAAAAGAGGTGATAATATTACTGTCTTAATACTGACAGAAAAACATTTATCAAATACATGGAATTCTTAGAGTATTTCAGGTAATATCTGAGCTAATATAAAAACTTGAATTATCCCATACGCTTTAGTTTTGTAAGTTCTAAAGGCAAACAAATAAAGAAACAAAAACTCATTGACACAGACAACAGTTCAGTGGTTGTGAGAGTAAGGGGAAGAAGGGATAGCAGAAAAGGGTAAAGGGGGTCAAATATATGGTGACAGAAGGAGAACTGACTCTGGGTGGTCAACACACAATGTGATATATAGACAATATATTAAAGAATTGTACATTTGAAACCTATGTAATTTTACTAATCATTGTCACCCCTATAAATTTAAGTTAAAAAAAAACACATGGTAAGTTGTACAAAATTTTTCTTATGTGATTAAGGAAGACAAAAAAGCAAGGTGAACCAGTCATGTTGAGGGCAGTATAGTTCAGTCAGCTAATTAGAGTTAGTAGGGGCAAGTGTCGTGAACTCAGAAATCCTAGTTCTATAGTCCACAAGATCCGTTTTCGGAAAAGTCACTGCTGTTTGGCTCAGAGTTCTCCTCTACAAACCAAGCATCTCTCTGCCTTATTTTACAGGTTGCCGGAGGATCAAACAGATAATACAGCAAAATGGTAAGCCAATGGAATAAGTTTTTTTGAGCTTTAGTTTTTGAAATTATTTTGGAATTCCAAATAAACCTAATGTGTGCTTTTCATAGGTTCTATCTAACATTCAAATGTTGCAGTTTACAGAAAATGTTTTTAATTTTGGTTATTAGCTACTCTTTCTTTATGGTTTGTAATTCAGTACATCTCAGCTATTAAATAATTTATAATTAAATGCACTTAGAAATATGTTACCTCAATAAGTCAGATAACCTAACTGCCCCCTATTATCGTAGCTAATCACACCAGTGGCAGAAAATTGACAACAGTCAAGACCTGGCTTGGACTACTTCTATCTCATGTCTACCTCCTGAAACTCTGAACTATCAGGTCTTTCTAACCTTCCTAGGCATCCCCAGTTGACTTGGAAAATATAACACATGCCTACTACTCTGGGAAAGGCATTATGGGATCTTCCAGGACCCAGGGAAAGATACTCCATGGGATAGCAAGCGGCCTTGGGGTACAGATCTGGTAACAGAGGAGAAAGGAAAGTCTGATCTTTTCCTGCAGCATTACTGGCACCTCTCTGACAGCTCAGAATGTTCCAACTAACATGTGCTAGCAGAAGACAAAACAAGACACTCAAAAGGGTAAGTCATCATGAGGTCTGGGCTAAGATGTGGGCCCTGCATACTTTTTCAGTGTTGGGGAAGGGTGTGTGTGGCTAAAGCTAGAAGTCCAAGCTCCCGGGACAGGGTGCTGGTGCTATGGAATAGGGGCTGAGAATGTAAGCAAGCACCTGCACGTCAAGTAAAAAATATTGCCACTTTGAAGTCAAGTGTGGAAACCATGAACACCGAGGACTTGGGATCAGCAAGGGCAGCCTGGGAGCACAGGTAGTCATGACAACAGGACCCGTTTCTATAGCAACCGTGCAGCAACACAATCAATGGAAACCAATGAATGACCAGAATGACTTTCTTTCCCTTTCCATCTGACTTGTGAAAGAGGATGGTCCCCCTTGGACTTAGGGAACACTTTGGCTTCTTGAAAAATTCAAGGGGGGAGCATAGCCGATAGCCTCCAGAAAATAGAGAATTTCCTGCTAAACTGTACATTTCACAACCCCAAATAACCAGTTGGAAAAGTCAGAGAAGAGACATTATTGGTACCTGACACAAAAGGGTTATGCTTGGAATGAAATGGAGAACATTGGGATCCCTAAAGATAAAGGTCTTCAAAGTTGTGGGATAAGGAATCCGTCCCTTTGCTACGTCTTACATGTCTGACTGTTTGCTTGGTTTCTGGCTGAGGATGTCTATTCCCCCATTCACTCACTGCCATTCCCCCACTGCCTGAACCCAGTTATGAAGTCTCACCTGTTACCTAAGAAGTAACAGTTAAAGTATTTTGCAGCTCAGTTTTGTGATAACTAGCATTTCAATGTAAACACTTACGCCTTCAAACCTCTATTAAACCCATGGTCTTCTGCAGTCCATCCAATGCAATCTCGAGCAAAGACATCAACACCTTCCTGAAGCAGAAGCCGGACTGTATTTGAGGATGTATCCTTTACAGCAAGTATGAGGGCCGTTCTGAAATAACAGAGAGATCACTTCACCCTTAGGAACTTGAAGTTACATAAACAGCAACATTGATAGACTTGACCAAGTTCAATATATTGCTTGTCTGTATAGAATCGACCATTTACACGCTTAAGTGTTCATCTTGTAAATTATGTCCAAGGCTAAAATCAAGGGACAAAAAACAAACAAAAAAGCCTCTTGCCCCTCTTGGGAACTACCTAGAAGTTGCTAATTTAAAGTTCTCTAAAGACAAGTAACTCTGCTGAGGACACTTATCTGAAGTAGGTGAAGATCTCAATGAAGAATTTCCCGTTTCTTCCTTAGTCTTATATATGGTACATCCAAAGTCAGCTAGAAGTCAAGTAAGTTAAAGCTACTGGGCGGGCTCAAAACAATAGTAGTAGTAATAATTCTAGTAATCATCGTCATCGTTGAGTTAATGGAGCTCATAAGCATGTGCCGGGCACTGAATCACATGCCCGGTCATGACACACGACCATCCTTAAAGGAGATATGATTTCCCTCGATTCCACATCGGGAAACATGTTTGGTGATGACAGTAATGTTCCCATGGTCACACACGTGACACGTAGGAAAGCTGAGCATTGAACCCAGTCCTGAGTGAACTGAAAGCCCATCTCCTTTTTAATCACCCATCCATGACTTGTCTTCATTAAAGAAAAAGTTTATTCAGTTAAATACCATTTAAAAATAAAAAACAAACAAACATCAAAATAGACTAAAAATGAAGAAGGATAAAAACTGAGGAATATCTGGTAGTAGTATTTCACAGTCACTTAGGGAAAACCTTATAACATCAGTATTCCTCGAAGAAAACAATTTAAAGCAGAGCCATCCAAACAACAAATCAACTCCTATTTATGTTTAACGTGCATCTTTTAGGAAAACTGAATATACAGTAGAGGTTAAAAAAACTGTCAGAGAGACTAAATCTAATATTGTATTATAAACTAAGTTAGAGTCCCTACTATACAAAACTAGTAAAATTACTGTGAAAACCCTTTCGCTAATATAATACCATCTGACCAAAAACTGCAATGACAAATGACACCAGTCGATATCATAAATGAATATGAATCCTGCAGGATACGGTTCTTCCTGTTCACCAGTCAGAATCAGTGCTTTTCTTCCTAACTGATGATGTGCTGATATTTTTAACTTTGTAATTATAGGTTAATCCTCTTCTTATTAATTTAATCTTTCTGACTTGAGTAACTGTTACCGCTCTAAAACAGTTCTAAGTTTTTTTTAAAAAAAGAACAAACAACTGTACCTTTTCCACTTATCAACTGCATGTATGTTTGCATGTCTCTCGAGTAAAAATTCCACCATTTTCTGTCTGTTCTTACGCACAGCAACTAAAAGTGGTGTAAAATCAAACTGTAAAACAGAGAAAACAATTTATAGCTTAAAAAACTACACAGTTCTAAATTGAATTTGAAAACTCATAAAAGATCCTCTAAACTTGAACATACACTAGAGAAAGTAAATAAAAAGTAGCCCTCTGTGCTGTCACCTGCTGCTCCTTCCCTTTAAAATACCCTCCTTCCACCTCTCCAACAGATGAACTTCCACCTCATTCCCCAGAACTCCCTTCACACACTGACAGTCCTGGTGCCAAGAATCTTTGCTCCTATCACAGCCTCTATCGCATTAACTGCAGTTATTTTATCGTTCCCCATCTGAACCGAGAGCTTTTTGAGGGCAGGGGCTATTCTTCATCCCTGTATCTCCAAGCTCCAAAACATAGACGTAAATGCTTTAAGTCGTTTTATTGAATTGATAACCTAAATAATTATTTCTGGGGTACTGTTTGTTACATTATATTCCAAAGAATATGTACTTTACCCGAAATTAATTACTATGCCCCAGTAGGAAGATTCCAGAAAGATCACCTGTGTTTGAGAAGTATTATAAAACTGTGCTTTACATGGCTATTACTAAAGAAATGTTTCAGGTTGCTTAATCCCAATTTGACAACACTTTTCTGTAGCAAACATTAACGTTTGAAAAATCATAGAACATTAGGGATACAATTTGGAGAGCTTTCCAACAGAGGTGAAGGGTTTCTGCAGCTTCTACAAACTTGCTTGCTTCTCTTCTATCAATGTTCTCAGGATCCCAAATGACAACTTCAGGCTCTCCTGTTCCAAAAGGGTCACTAAGGAAATGGATTCTAAACTAAAAAGAGTTAGGCTTCAAACGACCTTTGATTGCTTATCACTAAATGGTCCATGGGTTTTCTCCCATTATAAGATGATAGGTTTTTATCTTAGCTGTTGATAAACTCAATATGAAATTGTATTTCAGTTATAATGATAATCTTGGGACCCCAATGCCTATCTACTTTTTGAAAAAATCTGTTTTTATTTTGGTTCTATTTTAATTGCTATTTAAAATTATTTTATAGCTCACGCAAAATATAAATCAGAAATAAAATATCATGGCTTATCAGTTAACGTTTTAATACTGATCTATATGGATTATTTTTAGCATAACGAAAGCGACTAAATCACTTGCATTTTTAAGGAACCATGTTGAGGAGGAAGATAGAATACTGTCTGGAATATGCATAACATCAACAATTATAACCATAAGACTTAAAGACATTTCAATGGGTATGATTATTTATAGAACGTATAATGAAAAAGACGGTCTTTTTTAATTTTTTTAAAGAAAAACAACTTAGGAATTCTAGCTTGAAAAACTCACCATCATTCTAAGGAGATTAACATAAAATACATATAATAAGTCAATATAGAATGTCTTGAAAATCTTGAAATGTTTATCAAAATATTCTATAAAACAGGAATCGCACACTCCAGTGCTTACGGATGTTCCCATGGTCACATACGACACGTAGGAAAGCTGAGCATTGAACCCAGTCCTGAGTGAACTGAAAGTCCATCTCCTTTTTAATTACCCATCCATGACTTGTCTTCATTAAAGAAAAAGTTTATTCAGTTAAATACCAATTAAAAATAAAAAACAAACATCAAAATAGACTAAAAATGAAGAAGGATAAAAACTGAGGAATATCTGGTAGTAGTAATTCACAGTCACTTCGGGAAAGCCCTGTAACATCAGTATTCCTTGGCAAAGAAGGTGAGCCAAGTAAGTGAAGAACCCAGGTGGGGACAGTAGCACACAAGGAAACACCTGTCTCATATGAGAGGCGCAGCCTCGCCACAGGACACCCCTGTAGTCAGGGCTCAAGGGGACCAGGCTTGATTCTTTAAGAGAAGCTTGACATCCTTATTTCTTCATCAGTCTCCAAAACTTTCGATGTTGACTCAACATATGGAGGCAAACTAAACATCTAGGAGCCACAATTAGTCTATAGCCCACTTGGGATTTCATATTTGCTGTTTCCAAATGCTTGTGTATAATGTGAATATTTGTATGTAAAATCTTTCCGGTTTTTAGTATCATATGCTTCATTAAAAAATTGGGCCCCAACATGCAATAAAACTGTCACTGAAACTCATTATACCCACTTCAAGAATTTTTCCAACTCTTATTCAAACCATAATCTATTTTTATTAATTTTTAATAGATTGTTAATCCAATGGACAATTACATTATAGGACTGCTGACACTACATTATCAACACTTCCCATCTGTATTGGTACTAACTTCATGGGATTTGATGTTTAAACCTACCATCGTGATTATGCCACGGCTGTATGAATTTCACAGACATACTGAGAGAGTTTACCACACACTTTAGATTATTGCAGCATCATTTACGGTGGCCAAGGAATGGAAACAACCAAACTGTCCTTCTACAGATGATTGGATAAAGAAGATGTAGTCTGTATACACAATGGAATATTACTCTGCCATAAAAAAATGAAATGCTGCCATTTGGGACAACACGGATGGATCATGACATTATTATGCTATGTGACATAAATGAGACAAAAAAAGTCGGGAACCACATGACTTCACTCATATGTAGGATATAAAACTGAAAGCAACAGATGAACAAGACAAAGAACCAAAAACTCATAGACACAGACAACAGTTTAGTGGTTACTAGAGGGTAAGCGGGGACAGTGGATAGTAGAGAAGGGTTAGGGGGGTCAAATACATGGTGAAGGCAGGAGAACTGACTCTGGGTGGTGAGCACATAATACGACATATAGATGACGCATTATAGAAATGTACACTTGAAACCTATTTAAATACAATAACCATTGTTATCCCAATAAATTTAATCAAAAAAACACAAAGAAAACTGGGGATTTACAGAACAATAGGCAAAAAAGTAGGTTCATGATTTCCTGTTACTGCAGGAAAACCCTACTTGCAGTAAGCATTTGTTGATCTAACAACCTGAGCACAAACAAAGATGCAAAATTCGTAAAGGGCCCGATTCTACGCATTAGGAGACCACCCAGCAGCAAATTTGTCAAGATTCCCTGAGCACCAGTGTATGACTGAGGCTGAAAGGAAAGAGGTGTTCTTCTTTAAGCCAGTAGATACCGCCAATGATATTCCCTTTCACTTCTCGAGCCCAGAGGTACAGACAGTTCAAAAGTCAGGCGAAGAGTGTTGGGAAGGAGAGAGCTGAAGGAAAATCACCTCTCATACGCCACCTCTTCTAGAGATTTCTTAAGTATGTGAGATCTGCGATTTGATATATTGCACTAGTAGTTCTTAACCAAGAGTTGTATCAGAATCTCAGGGAAATATTTCTAAATAACACATGTCCAGGCCTTATTAGCTTTACTCAGTCAAAACCTTCAGGGAAGAGCCTAGCTTGTAAATGGTTGTACATGTTTTTAAAGTTCCTGGGATGAGTGTGATTCGCCAGCACAAGTCTAGCCGAGAACTAGTCCAGTAGACAATCACTTCAGTCTCTTCTCTCGCCTATGTTGCCAATTTCCTCTGCCATTTGAGGATTAGGCCAAATAAAAGTGGAAGAGACATGTCACCTGTGAAAACCACACTTAATTTCCTGGGTAGGAGTGGAAACGGGATTAATAAACTCAAAATGCAACTTGATTTCCTTATTGCTAAACTCCTTACTTCTCATGGGACATTCTAGATTTCACAGCAGAGTTTAGACTCTTACCTAGGAGGCTCTTTCTGCCAGAACAGGAATTATCTGTCCTTCCCTCATTTCCCACTTAACTGCCACCTGTTCATCTGCCACCTGCAGTCTGGTGGATTCGGAGCCCTCCTAGATGTGGTCTCAGGGAAGTTTACAACTCACTAACTCTCTCTCCCAAACTAAGGATTATTATCTCCCAAAACTGAAGAGGACCTTGCCTAAGTATATAAACTGAAGGAAAACTAAAATAAAAAACCTCATTTTATTAATTAAATTTATTGGGGTGACATTGGTTAGTAAAATTATATAGGTTGCAAGTGTCATTTCTATAATACATCATCTGTATATTGCATTGTGTGTTCACCATCAGAGTCAGTTCTCCTTCCATCACCATATATTTGACCCCCTTTTCTCTCTTCTTCCAACCCCTCCCCCCTTTACTCTCTGGTAAATATTGAACAGTTGTCTGTGTCCACGAGTTTTTGAAAAACCTCTTCTTGTTATTTCCCCTCAATAGTCAAATTTCCAAATTGTCCTGCATATTTCTGATAGTTATTTCCTTTCCCTTTCCTTTTTCCCTCTTAGGCTTTGGCCAATGAGAGCTAAATCACTTGTTTATAAATAGCAACTTGTCAACAGCAGGAAGATTTCTATGATATTGTAAAATGCTTTTGCTTGTTTGAGATTTAAGGTAAAGCCGATTTCAAAGGCAAATTTTGCTTTCCTGCATTGTTTTGCATTAATTGGAAAACAACTCGGACGTGAACAAATACTTAAAAAAGGAAGTGTTGCCTGTAACAAGCTGTGTTTTCACAAGTAATTGTCGTAAGTGCATAAAAGAGAGCTGTGCCCTCTACTGCTACTTTAGAGGTATCATCATGTAAAGTAAAATTTTAGAAAATTAAGTTCCAACTGTTTGCATTCAGGGAACGCTTGAGCTTCCAAAGATGTAAAATTGACTCTTCCTGTGTCAACTGAGGGCATTCTGCAGGGGTTGCAGTGGCGAGCGGTGATGTACGTCCAGGAACAAAAAGGGGTGAACGCGTCCCCATCACCTGCTCCCACCATCCACCTACAACCCGCCCAGCACCTCCGCGAGGCTGAGCAGGAGCCCCACTCCGAGCTGGAGACCCCGAGGGGCGCCATGGCTGGCAGAGTGGCTACGAGCACAGGCGGATGCCCTTGCTGGATGCCCAGACGTGACTGGCCCTCTTGCCCCAATCTTCAGAACCCCCGAGGCCTGGGGTGCACAGGGCCTGTGTCCTGCTGCTTCCCTTCCCCACCTGCACACCCCCAGCTCCCCCTGGCGGGACCCAGGTTCCACTCCTCCTCCCACCCACCCCCAGGAGCCCCCAGCTCCTAGGCCCTGCCCTGCAGCAGCCACCCCCACATACTTCCCTCCCCCCAGGCCTTCAGTCCTTGGTGGGCTCTGAGCCTGGCACCCACTCCCACGCAGGAACAGGACTGTTACAGGACAGAGCTGGGCCCTTTCTGTGGGCACCCCATATCCCCTTCCTGACTTGGCTTTGGACTTGTTTCTATGGCGACAGGGCCCGATGTACAGCATGCAGTATATATCGACTAGAAACAAAATGCTTGTGGCTGAAACACATGTGTTACAAATATTGTGTAACTACAGTCTGTGGGTCTATACCTCATTGGTTGCTTCCATATCTGCCTGGTGTTGCAGCAGCTGTTCAGCTATCGCGGTGTTCTGCCCCCTGGCCGCGTAGTGCAGAGCCGTGTTGCTACGGAAGTCCTTCACATGTGGATCCGCTCCGTGTTTCAGTAGGATGGTTGCACACTCCTCTTCCTGGCACTGCACGGCCTGTCAGGATTACGTCATTAAATAAACGGTAAATTATGGGAATTCAAAGTAGGCATTCCACAAGTTTCCACAATTAGTTATAGTTAATTGAGATAAACTCATGTTTATTCTAAATACTAAAATCAAATCCATCTCGTGTTGACAGAGCTGGCTACCACATACCTTCATTAGAGCTGTCCTGTTTCTGTTGTCACCGAAATTCATCTGGCATTTTTTCTCTGCCAGAAGAGTCACCACTTCCGGATGGCCAAAGGCGCAGGCCAAATGGAGAGCAGTCCTGTGAGGGTGAAAGGACATTTAGGACATTACAGGGCACCGTCTCAAACATGCAGTTCTGCACGCAGTTGTAAACATGACGCACTACTCCAATGCCTTCAGAACCAACACGCAGTTTTCTTCTGCACAAAGTACAACATTCACGAGCTCTTGTCACTCGCCACACTAACGAAAGAGCAGCCTATGTGACTACAGAGAGCATGACCTGGGGAATCAGCTCCACTCGGGTTTGATCCTAATTTAACTCTACCACTTACTAGCTGTCCCTGAGCCTTTGTGTGCCTCCATTTCCTCATCAACAAAATGGGGATGAAAACAGTAGTTAACATCACAGGACACTGTGATGGGCTTAAATGGGAATCTATGCAAAGTGTTTCCTTAGGTTCCTAGCACAAAACACACAGCTCAATAACTGTTTGGTAATATTATCAGGATTATTACCATCACTACTACTTACAAGACAACATTTCAATTAAGTAAAATGATGTCATTCTACCTACTTTGCAGCTAGGTTTTAAGGATTAAGAAAGAACACTGTATTTCAGTGATTCTAAGATGCTTCTTTTCTCACATTTTAACACCTCTGACATTGGAAGGCAATGTATAATTCAGAAGGCCTTGAAAGTATAGCTGGCAGCATTTAAATAATTTGTTACTGGTACTTACAAGAATGGGCATCCTACTACCCGTGGTGGCTGACGTGAAGTGAAATAATGAAAACACACCAGACCTTCCGCAGTTCTCGTCATAAGTTGGCATCTAAATAAATGTTCATTCTTAAGAGCATCATGAGGAAAGAGGACTAAAATCACAAAGTAATTCTTGTTTTGATTTTCAAGAAGCTTGAAGCCAAAGGAGACTCAGGATTCAAGTAACTAGGGATGGCTCAATTCATTGACTGTTTAGATTCATAGATTATATGAAAATCGGATGATTTCCAATGATCAATATTCGTATTTAATACTATTGTACACTAGCTAAACAGCAAGTTTGGTCACCGTTCACAATGTCCTAACTGTAGAAATCCTTTTGTTTGAAATGAGGGAGGAAAAGCTTCAGTTGAGATTAGGTACTAATACTTCCAATCACAATTTTTCATTTCACTCCTACTGGGCAACAAAAAGTATTTAAGGATGAAAAGGGCCTGAGAGATAGATTCTGAGAGTCCTGAGTAGACTGTGTCTGCTGCGTAACAGTTATTCAGGGTATATGTGATGAATAAATGGATTGAAAGAACAGATAACTATAGCTGGAGAGTTCAATATTTTTAAACAAAAGTTTTATAGTAAAGCAGAACTTCTGCAATAGTAATAATCACTTATATGTGCTATTTTTGATTTCCATAAAGACAGAACCAAAATGATTAATCAAAAATCATTTAATATTATAGGTAATGAAGCTCTATATAATAAAAAACCATAAGTGTATATAGAAATATAGATACATGAACTTCTACATGAACAGATAAAAAGACTTCCTTTACTTCTGAAGAGGCTAAAAGTTGCCAGAGAATACTAATTTAAAAAAAAAAATTTTTAAACAGAAAAGTGAGAAATTATTTTTATCTGTGCAAGATTCATATTCCTGGGAATAATGAAATATTCCCCAGGATTACTTTATTAATAATACACTTTTACTAGAATTTCTATACATGTTCATTGTAGAAATCAGATTTTTTTAAAAAAGAAAATGTCACAATACAAATGCTCACATACCAAATTTATTACAGTTTGCACATATTTTTGGCTAACAGAACATTATAGTCTCTGTGTGTGTCACTGTCTGTGAGGGAGTTTTTAGCCTGTAAACAAATAACTTTATCGCAGCACCCTCCCTACTCACCTGATCTGGCCCCCAATGACTGAATATGTCATTGATAAAGATAAAGAAAGATATGGAAAGATAAAGAAAATATGGAAAGGAAGACTATTTGAAGACATTCAGGACATCAAGAGTAATATGATGACAGCAATGATGGCCATTCCAGAAAAAGAGTTCCAAAATTGCTTTGAACTGTGAGCTAGGCGGTGGCATTGGTGCATAGCTTCCCAAAGGGAGCTTTGTGACCGTAGTGATATTCAGCAACGAGGTATGTAGCACTTTTTCTAGAATGAGTTCTCACACTTAATTATCATACTTTGTAGTATAAATGACCCAAGAAGTCAAACATACTATATTTCAAGCATCCCATCAACTCTAATTTTAAATATTCATATACGTGAATTACCAGGCTATTCCAGTGATTATGAAAGTTAACAGGCTACTCTTGGGGGCAATCAGATAGTTCATGGAATAGTTTGAGGGGCAGTAACTAAATAAGAGCCAAAATGCCTGGGTTTTTATTCCAAGTCCACTAGTTATTAGCTGGGTGACCTTGAGCAAAATACTTAAATTTTTTGGGTCTCAGTTTCTTCATTTATAAAATGAGACAATAGTGGCATCTACCTCACTGGGATATTGGGAAAATTAAATTAGGGAACATATGCAATAGAAAAGGACACAGCACACAGTAAAATCAAAGGGTTTGCAGTTAGCATTATTATTGTTGCTGTATTTTATGTTCTAATGAAATCTGATATTTTACACAGATAGGATGCCAATGGAAGTGGTCTCTTACCCCAGTTACACTGAAATCATTCACCAAACTATTGGCAATGTCAGCAAATGGGGAGCATTAGCCCAGAATATAACCCCAGTACTAAAAACCTTTGACCAACTCCACTAGCCAACAGTACATTTTCTCTGCTTGTAACAATTTATACGTTACTATGTCTCTGCTCCACTCAGTGGGTAACGAGTATGGACTACCGTGCAAATACCACCTCCTGGACTGAACATACAATTTATATGACCATGAGAGGCAGGGTGAAGCCACTGGCATGGAAGTGACGGACTCTAGTGCTAAACCCAACTTCCCAAATCAATTCATTCCCAGCAACTGGTTATGTTGGGATGTGTTAGCAAGCACTCAGAAGAGCAGATGAAAGCAACGTGCTCTGGCAGATCAGAAAAGCCGTCCTCAGAACTGTACAGGTAGAACGTGCTATCAGTCTGTACACCCTGTCTGGCTGCAGAGAGGAAGGGCTGGTTCCCTTTTATTTTATTTTTTTATTTTCATGGAGAGGGGGAAATGAGCATTTCATTGAACAAGTTTCTATTAGATTCGTGCTTTCAATTTTATATATAATTGTGAGAAGTACTTTCAGAATAAAAGTTTAATTATATCAATGTCTCCAAGGGGAAGTATTGGTTTGGTATGAAATATTTAATTTTATCCTAGCAACTGTTAAAGAAAACATTTTCAATGTATGCAAGGATAGGTGCCATCATATCAAATACGATTTCCCCTTGGACAAACTTATACTGAGAAAGACAGAATTCTCTCTCATGAAAAATTAAAACTATGTCAAATTTAGGGCTCGATTGCTCTGCACAGACTATCTGACAAGCGCTGAGGAACATGAGTTCAATGAGAGTTCAAACAGTCAGAGAAAGCTTCACGGAGAGGCGAGATCAGGAGCCAGAAATCCGGGGGCAGGGAAATCAAAACATTGGCTCCCACCATAACTTGTAAACTCGTGTTCATAGCAGAATTATTAACAGCCAAAAAGTGGAAACAACACAAAGTTCCATGATGAATGGGTATTTTGTCCACAAAGTGAAGTAATGTTGGGCAATAGGAAGAAACAGCTAACAATTGGTATGTGCTACATCCCTCTGTATGAGTCACCCCGTCCAACCCCATTAGAGAGCACACTCTCCCTTGTTATTGAAGGCTGAGTTCACCTAGTTGGAGCTGAAATTCTGAAGACATGTCACCAAAGCAGGGCAGACCAGAGCCGAGTGGAGGGGAGCAGGTGGAGTGGGCCAGACCAGACTGTAGCAGAGCAGAACTATCAAGCCAGACAGGAGCCTTGCCCCACGGCCATCTCAAAGCCATGCAGACGCACAGCCGTGCAGTCTCTTAATTGAGCTGTAACACTATTGAGCTTCACCATAGCTCTGCTGTATCACAATGGAGCTGTTTACATTGAGTAAACTTCCCTCTTTCACCACACCACAAATTGTAAATCCTCTTGGCGTTGAATTAGCACCAATGACAATCAGTTGACACTTTGTTGTTTGAGAACATTGCCTCTCTTTCCAGGACATGAGCCTCGGTCCCTCTAAGGTTGTGTAAGAGGCAGATCCCAAGCCCAGTCTGATCCTAGCTTGAAGGGAGCCTAAAACCAGAAGCAAGGCTAGAACCAGAAGCAAGTCTGGAACCAGAAATGGAGTCAGGGCAAGGAGCTCTTTGGCAACCCCAGAGGGTTTCTTAGCAGTCGTCAGTCAGAACAGCGGTCAGAGACACTGGGGTCCTCAAAGGAAAGATGGGAGCAGATCTAGAAGAAAGATGAGTATGGGAGCAGGGCCAGATCCAAGCCACACAACTGGCCCTAAGTCACAGGTTTTGTAAGCTTGAGGTCCAGGGCCCTAAACTAAGATGAGACCAGCATTGGGGCAGGGCCCGGAGATATTCCGGTTGTCAGAGCACAAGCTGAGCCCAAGCCAAGCAGGGAGCCAACCCCGTTCCTTGTGAATACTGGTTTCTGGCCTAGTTTTAAGGAGGAGAAACGTGGCCCCAGTAGGTATAGGGACGTGGCCACTGTGGGTACCACTACTAAATTGCCTCATAAATTCCTTATTCTGGAGAGGAAACAACATCTCTTAGAAAACAAACCAAAAAAGCATGGGGGTGGGCGATAACGGAAAGAGTAGGAAGAATGAAAACACTCTGTTGTGTAATTAGTAGGATAAATATTTTTATTTTTATTTTTTATTTTTTTTTGCCAGCCATAGATTCCAACCATAGATTCTTCTCCTTTCCATCTTATTAAGCTGGTTGCTGGGTGGGAATATGCCCAATGAGAAAAGGATAGGGAGCAGGAAAATTCTTCAGTCACACATGCTGCCATGATGGTCTTATTAGACCATCATGCCTTCTCTGGGCTTGAATATAAAACTCATCCTCATGTGAGTGCTTTCGAAAATTCCTTGGACATCTCTCACTCCTACTTCTCTGTTATCCTGAGAATGTCAACTCTTTTCTGGACAGCACGTCCTCGACGGTCCCTGAGAGATCCCTGTCCTGCTTGTCTCTCACACACACTCATAAATGATGGTCATTCTTTGCCTACATGCATTCACCTCAGACATTCTCTAATGCAAATACATTCTAGGGCTCCATATTCATTGTTTTGCAGAGATGCATTTGAACAACAGTGAGACTTTTTTAAAAGGTTATGCTCCAAATTGAGCTTCATGCTATGGCATGTAATGGTATATTGAGCTTCTAAACCATTTCAAAATTGTCTGACATTTTGGAAATGACAAAACTTATACTAAATAGGTCAACTGATGATAAAATCTGGAAAAATCTGTGCCTCTCAAATATACAGTAAACTACTTCTTGCTCATGATCCTTTTCAAGGGAGATGTGAATTCTTCACCAAGCATATAGATGGTTTTCTAAGTGTAATAATTCTAATTGAGGCCTTGCATACTACGTGAATTGAAAATTCAGGAAATTGGCCATTTTTCTGCCAGCGATGCCCAAATCAGCTTGAGCACCGGAATTATATCAGTAAATTTTTAGACACAAGATTCTGCAGCTTCACTACAAACCTATCAAAGCAGAATCTAGACCTCTGGGTTCCAGGAAATCTAAGGTTTTTAGACTCTTCTCGGTCATTCTGATAAACTGCTTAAACGATTGCCTTCTTGGTAACTGGAATATCTGCAAGTCTATTCACTGAACTCCTATGGTGTTCCACCTTCAAATCTTTTCTCCCATTGTCTGCTGAACATTAAAATATAGGTCGTTTAGAGAAAGTCAACACCTCAACTACTCAAGTCATGTCACAATAGCCAATAATATACTTTAGTCTCTCCATTCTCTGAATAATTTACATCACAAAGTACAGAAATTTGAAAGATGGAATGAGAATAAACATGTCATATACAACTGTTGTCCTCACTAATCTTCCAGATCTCAAAATTTATCTTAGTTACTTTTTATCTTAAACTTTTATAAACTGAGGCTGTAGTTTAAGAAAGTCTTCATTATAATCAAGACTTATCATAACAAAGCAATTTTTCTTTGGTTGTGGAATTTGTTGGTTTGGGGCGCTGGATTTAACTCACAGCACACTGCAAAATATATCTGGGTTGACATCAGTGCACAAAAGAGAAGAGGCTAATCGTGGAGCCTGCTTCACCATAGAAACTTTAAAAAATTACGTAAAATTGTCAAAATCAACTCTGACAGAACTCTAGAAAACAATACAAGCTTTATATCAACAAAGTGAACACTAAATATAGGAGGAAAAAAAGCAACTTAAAAATGATAGAATGTTTTGTGGCATTTTAATTTGCCTTTGTTCCAACCCACTACCTGGTAGGTACAGTGCTGGTGGTGGTCTTCAAGAAGGGGGCCTGTATTCCTGATGTGGGACCCTGGGCTGTGTTTCACAGGGCGCAGAACAGACCTTGTTCACAAAGAGTTATTTGTATGTTCTAACCTGTCTGAAAGCCAGAAGACTGACACAAAGCACTGCCCACTTCTGACTACTTCAGAACTCATTCCTAGTGAAAAGAAGCAGGCAGTCTGCAAAAGCAATGTTAGGCAAACTGACAACCCACAGCCAGTAAGGACAAAACATTATAGATTGAGGCACACAATAGACCAGTGACAGCTATGGGTGAAGAGGTAGAGAGGGAGTTTCTTTGTAAAATTGAGGTATTCAAAGGCACTCCTGTGTGCCGGAAATTTAGACACACACATCCTCAAGGCAGGATGCCTGCTCAGGAAAGACACAAGAAAACTCTAAGCTTTCACTGTTGGCTGATCTCTGGGCTCCGTGTAGCAGGAAGTAAAGGCTAAGGAGGACTTGTAAATGGCCTGGCTAAGCACTGAAGGAGTGCCCCAGCCTAGGTTGAATTTGCAAAGATAGGAAAAGGTTAGCATTTTAAAAATATTTTTAAATCTCTCTCTCTCTCTCTCTCTCTCTCTCTCTCTCTCTCTCTCTCTCTCTCTCTCAGTTTCTCTCTCTCTTTATCTTCCTTTTCTTTTTCTTTTTTGTTTCTAATGTTCAAGAAAATTTAGGTCAAAACACTAGCTGAACAATAGCTAGAGGTACAGAGACTTAAGAGTTCACAAATGATAAAGAATACAGACATGTAAAATGGTTGATAAAGTTCATTAAACAAGCAGCTACAACCTACAAGCAACAGAAACCCTAAGGAGGGAGAAAACCTTGATTGAAAAGACTACATGATAATATTCAGGATGTCTAGTTTTCAATGAAAAATTACAAAGCATGGAAAAAAATTTGGCCCAGTCACACAAAAACTAAAGTTAACTGTCATTGTCTCTGAGGAAGCACACTGATTGGAATTACTAGACAAAGACTTTTAATCATGTATTTCAAATATGTTGAAATAGTTAAAGGAAGTCATAAGAATAATATGTGAACAAATAGAAAATATCAATAAAGAGACAGAAATTATTAAAAAGAGCCAAACACAAATCCTAGTGATGAGAAGTATAATAATTAAAATGAAAAGCTCACTACAGGATTTCAATAGCAGAATTGTATAAACAGAATAAAGAATCTGCAACCTGGAAAATAGATCTAATGAAATTATTCAGTTGGAAGAGCAAAAAGGCTGAAGCAAAAAGGATGAAGAAAATGAGCAGAGCCCAAGAGTTCAACCAAACCGACATACAGTGGGAATCCCAGAAGAAGAGAAGGCAGGAAAAAAAAAAAAAGAAAACCATAAAGAGTTCTTCCCGTAAGCAGCCTGAGGTGACCTCTGAAAATGGTTCGCTATTCGCTTGACTCAGAGAACCCCACAAAATCATGTAAATCAAGAGGTTCGAATCTACCTGTTCATTTTAAGAACACTCGTGAAACTGCCCAAGCCATCAAGGGTCTGCATTTCTGAAAAGCCACCAGGTATCTAAAGGATGTCACATTCCAAAAGCAGCGTGTGCTGTTCCGTCGTTATAACGGTGGAGTTAGGAGGTGTGCCCGGGCCAAACAATAGGGTTGGACACACAATCCAACCCAAAAAGAGAGCAGAATTTTTACTGCACATGCTTAAAAAATGCAGAGAGTAATGCTGAACTTAAGGGTTTAGAGGTAGACTCTCTGGTCATTGAACACATCCAGGTTGAACAGGGCTCCCAAGATGCAGCCCAGAACTTACAGAGCTCATGGGTGTATTAACCCATACAGGAGCTCTCCCTGCAACAGAGAGATGATCCTAACTGAGAAAAAGCACCCTCGTCATCAAATGGAAGCAACTCATTCATGCTGGCTTGATTCAACACATCTATGGCTGGATTTGACCCTTGGACCACCAGTTTGCAATCTCTGCCATTCGTTCAATTAATGAGCATTTATTGAGCACCTACTGTGTGCCAGGCACAGATAAGCCATGCCTAAGGAAAGGGTGGAGGGGAAAGTGATTCCCCAGCAGAGACCCAGAGGGGCAGGATGTGATGGGCGGTCCAGCTGTCGGAAGCCCCCTTGCTGCACAAACCCCCACCTCCCAGAGCGGTGGCTGGCCCTGAGCTGGTGGACAAGGCCATGGCTTCCTCTGTCCTCAGCCCATCTGTGTGCCCCAAACCACAGCCTCCCCTCCTGAGGTCAGGAATCTGTGCACGCAGCCCAGCAGCCTCTGGACCTTTCCGAAGATTTACTGAGGAAAACGTCCCCTCACTACTGCCCTGTCCACTAACGACTGTGCCCCGGCACAAACATGTTAATCTAAAACACAGAAAGTTGTAACGGCTCACAACCAGATGAGCAGGGAGACAACAGCAGCAGTGTCACCCACATCAGACCCTGCCGGCCCCAGGGCCCACCTGGCAGGAGGTAGCAGGGCCGGGCTGGCTGGGCAGAGCCAGCAGGCGGAGGGGTTGGGGGCAGGGCCTGTGTGAGGAGGTCTTCCTGGGCCCACTGTGCCCCTGGCCTTGGCCGTGGCTGGGCACACCTTTCTAGAGTGGGTTTCTTCTGCTTCTGGCCCAGACTGAGCACTCGTCGCGATGGGTGCCGAGCAGCCAGCCTGGGTGCTGGGGTCAATGATTCCCTGCTCTGTCTACACCTTCCCCCGTCTGTGACATGCGGCCAAGAGGAATGTCCACCTCTGCACGTTCTCCTCCACGCTGCAGGTGTGTACGCGCCCTGTACTGCCCGTGGTCATCACTGCTGTCGGGGGGAGTCCCCATTCCTGTCTGATTCGGGAGGGAGGACACCCCACCAACGCAGAAAAACAGTTGAAGTCCTATAAGGCCATGTATTCAGAAGTTGTCGTGGTTGGGAAGAGAGGAAGGTCATTGGTGTGGCCCGTGTAGCAGCATCTGAGGGCACCAGGCTCCCTGGAGTCATACCTATTTCAGTGCCTGGCGTCGCCTTGGGCCAGGTGTGTGGCTTTGGACCAGGAGTCTCTCCCCACTGACCCTGACTTTCTTCATCTTTAATCTAATCGGTGCAACAGAGATAGGCTGAACTGGCTGCTTGTTGAGAGCGTTTTTCTAGGCACAGAAGTTATGAGCCCTGGCACTGCACTGGCTTCCAGAGTGCATGGGGGCCAGTGACAGGGACGACAGCATCCGGTGACAGTTTCCTGTCCAGGTCGGGCTGAGGTTCTGAGTGCTGTGCTGCTGAGATCCGAGTTAAATGGGTCATTCCCAGATCAGGAATCAGGTTTCGTTCTTGAACCAAAGAGGAGGGCTTTTCTGTTCTCTGGCCACACGACTTTAGTCATGCCACCGACCGCAGTGGCATATGATGGTATCTGTCCCCTGCTCGCACGGCCCTCCGGGTGGAGAGGAGGACCTGGAACCAGGTCGGCAGGCCCTACGTGGGCACTCTTCCTCACCTTTCCTGCCAAGGGTATTACAGAGCCCCAAGTGTCTCATTGGGCCAAACACCCAAGTCCTTTGCCCCAAGGACTCGTTTCTGAGTCCTGTTTTGTAGCTCACTTTGACAGATCGCCTACATTGAAACAAGCTGTCCAGAGTTTCAACTTCTGATCTCAACTTCTTCCAGTACTGGGATCTGGAAGAAAACCTACAGGCAGACAATCTCAAACTGCTTCTGGAAGCTTCCATTTTGGCTTCAATGTGCTAGGCCCCAGCCAGCTGAAGCCAACTGTCAGTTCACATCCCAAAAGCCAAGGGAGGAAAACCATATAAGATATCTTCTTCCAGAGAATAGAAAATTACTCATATATCCCAGGTGTAATCATTTCTTCAGAGTATTACACCTCAAAAACATTCAGACAATGAGCGATTTGCCCCAAAAGTGACGTAATGCTCTTCCAACTGGAAGCATCAGATGTGGTAAGCCTTATCCACAGTGAAACATTTCCAACACTAATATAAATGTACTAAAGCTCAATGTTTTCATTGTCTCAAGAGCGCGAGTTGATACTGTTCTAAACAACTTTTCATTCTTCAGATTATTCTATATCATCCCCTTTTCATTACTTTCTTTCCATTTTATTTCTCTGTTCACATTCTTTACCCATTCAAGAAATTAGAGATCATCAAAGTTCAAGGTAAAGTCTCAAGAAAGATCACTGATATCTGGAGTTATGTCCTCCCTGAATCAACCCAGTGCTCCGTCCTCCAAAGAGTTAAGATCCAGGTTTGGAAGAAAATGAACAGCAGATGCGTCCATGTAAACAAATAATATCCAGTGAGCGTTAGCAACCAGGCAGAGGCTGCACATGTGCTCTGCTTTGTTTTTTCACTAACATCTTTGATACCCACTCTTGGTTGTGAGCATATTTCCCAGGTTCTTTAGATCGATGAAAACACGGCAACCCTATATAATCTTCTATCACAATATGACATTTGTTAAACCATCTTTCAGAAGTAAAAGTACAATGAAAAGTGATGAATCTATCTTAGACAGAAAGGAAGGACAAGGTCAATAAGTAAAACTTCTGAGTAAAAGATTTCTTAAAATGTAATTTCATATCCCAGACACACACTAAAAACTACCACTTGGATGGTTCTAGGTAGAGGTCCTTCTGCACTGTCTATAATGAATACAAAACATTAGTTTATAACTGCAACATTCTTTTGACTATAATTAATATGGTCAAAGCTTTACAAATGTCTTTCCCCCAACAGCAATTATTCATGACCCTTAAAACTGCAACCAATCTTCTCAGCAAGAACACTTCTTTCAAGGTAATGCAAAACATCTGTCTAACCTGAACCATGAAAGGTTTTGATCTAGAAGTCTAGACAAATAAGATTCCACTACAAATATTAGTAAAATAAAATCACAGCTAATTAGTCTGCTCACCTGGAATGACCCTTCTGTTTTCCCTTTTAGTTTTCCAAGTTCTTCCTTCAATTTTTCATTTTAATGACTCAAAGCCATTAGGCGTTCTTTGGCTTCTTTGCTCTGGATCTCAAAATGAAAGGCGTTCTTCTTTCTGCTTCTCTGTCCAGGCCGAAAGCTCCTCAAATCATCCTTTCATAGCTTGGTTATTTAGCTCCATGGCTTCTGCATGGGGTTCAGAGTGAGGGTGTCACACACCAGGGGCCTGAACCTGATTTCATGAATCACACGGCCCCTCAGACCCCTTCACCAGGAGGCTCTGCATCTAAAGATGCCATGTTGGGCCTGGGCCCAAGGGTCAGCCAGAAGAAGGCTGTAGCAAGATGAGTGGCTTTTGTTTTCAGACAGGACTAATGGGTCTAATGTTATTCCTAGTCCTCATAACTCTCAAGAAAATGAAATTGATTCGGGTACCTCCATATAGCACAAATACCTGTGTATAATTACAAAGACTGACCAGATTCAAACACAGGTCCTGCCAAAAGCCATGGCTTGACATGTTAGAATGCTTCCTCTTAACCAGGTAATAATATTTAGGACTAACTCTGTAGTAATAGCAGCCTTCTTTCTTTCTTTTTCCCTTTAAATGGACTAAATGTCATTATGCCATTTCCCTGAGACACATAAAATACTTTTTATTCTTACCTTCACCAAAAGTAAACAATGAAAGCAGCTTTAGCTTTACTAAAAGCTAAATTCTGTGCTCTTTCTGCCCCCAGGGAACCAGATAGAGAGCAGGGAGTTCACAACAAGCCTTATTGCAAAGGCTTGTTCACAACAAGCCTTATTATTATGTTCAGGAAGGTCCAGGGTGAATGGAGAAACACGGGAGCCAGGTGGTGCTTACCTTTCAGCTGATGGTTCTCCATCAGGAGCTCCTTCATTTGCCGCAGCAGCTCCTCTGGGGTGACTGTATCCAGGTTTAGGTGAGCTAGATTGGGGGGTCCATTTCGTGTGGTTTCGTTGGGGCTGTCCCCCTTTTCAGTTAGGCAGTTAAGCAGTTGGTGGGACATGGCAACAGATCCTGTGGAAAAGTTACAAATAGAAAATACAGCTGTCCCTCCTCTGCAAGGGTTCCTCATGAATCCCCCTAAATCTATTAGCAATTGCTAATGTGTATTCCAAAAGTTGCCTACTTTCTCTCCAATAATATTTTGAATATTTTTTGACTCTTTTAAACTGTGGGGACAGAGCCCCAAAAAGCAGTTTCCAGGCTCTCGGCCTCACATAGAAAGGTGCTGGCTCAGGTAGTAAATGGCCATCGACTGCGATCAAATGGCCATCAGCTGTGGCTAGTTGGCCGTCAGCTGTAACCAGTGAGCCATTGGGCACTAATATAACTGCCGTGGCTAGGCTAGCAAAAAAGGGGGAACTAGCAAGAAGATGGTGGCTGAGTCTGCAAGCGGCACAGTGAGGGTTGAGAATTGTGTTGCTCCTGGTTCCTGTGTCTCCAACCCAGCCGCCAGTGAGAGTATAGTGGTATGACTCCCCTACCTATGGCTCCGTGGGTGTTCCTGTTTGGCCTCACCATGTCCTGTGTTCTTGTGTGGGGAGTGGGACCAGAGACCCCGCCTGACACCCTGCACGACATAAACAAAGGCATATCCTAGCTTTAGTGTGTATGTGTGTGCCTGTTTATGCCTGTGTATATGGGTGTGTAAAGGGGTACGGTGAGAAGTTGGGAAATAGAGGAGGAAAAAAAGGACATGACGTCATGATGATCAGGAATCTTAGCAAGAATCATTCAGGAGGATTTCCATGTATATATATTTGTAGATATGGGCAAAGTATCATTAAGCTGATTTTCCCATGCAAATCATTCCATTCAAGTCTCCATATTGTGGGTGAATTGTATGGTATATTAAGTATATCTCAATAAAGCTGTTAATAATCTCCATATTTTATTTCTTGTATTTTTGGCTAAGAAGAAAGGGAGAACTACCATATTTCGGTTGCTATGTCCCGAATCACTGCATCAGACACGTCAGTTTCGAATCCTCACTGAAACTCAACTGTATTTATTTTACAGGTGACAGAGCTGAGTTCACTGAGGTTTTATAGCTCATCCAAGGTCACTTAAGAAGAGGCACAACCAAGTATCAAGGATGACTCCAAACCCAGACCTATGGGATGATAAAGGGATGACTGAATATTTAGGCTTCAATATTTGATCATTTTGCAAAGCACACTAAAAAGACTAAGAAATCTCGCCTAGTTATTGCATCTTCTGAGACTGTTTTAAGCATACCACTTAACCTGTAGAGGGGGCAAAGCTGACGTAAATAAGAGACAAGTGTATCCCAACTCCACTTCTGTAGGGCCTATCACCTGGGCAAACAGAACTCTCTTGTCACGGCTGGCTACATGCTATAGGCAAACATTTTCTTTTACACACTTCATGAAGAAGATAAGCCTTTTTATGAGAAACTGCAGTCAGTGAAGAGGAGGGGAGAGAAGTACACTCTCTGATATCTCACTGTATCATCACGACTATGAATGCTCTCCCAGTGCCCATACGAGAAAAGGCAACCAAACACACTAGTGTAGGGCGGTGCTTCCTCCTGATCCAACAGGAGGCGGCACCTGGGCTCTCTGGGGGTGCCCTGGAACCCAGGGCCGGCGACCCGCCTTTGGTCTAAAGGTACTTGTAGGAAATCAGAGATGGAGCTACTACCGATGGGACAGCAGGCCCCCCCAGTGTCACCTGTGTGACTCCTCCCCGGGGCAGCTGGCACCAGGAAAGGCATTCTCATGAGATTCCTTAATGCAGATGGCAATGTCGGGAAGTGAAAACACTGACAAAGCACAGTGTTCAGGTGTGAGCCGTGAAGGCACCGATGTGCCCCGTGTCCCAATGCGTCCAGCAGAGAGGAGACTGCTGACGTGTGCTCTCTGAGGGCATCAGGGGACGAGAACGAGCGGCTGTTATTTTCCACAATAAAATAATCCGGATTATTTTGCATAAAATAATCTGGACAAAAATAATTTGGATAAAGCCAGTTTCTGGCTTTCCATAAAATTCAGTTTTGTACAGAATGATGTTGGTGCTAACATTTCATAAAAATGGGTTTTACTTTACATCAGTGTTCCCATCTATTTTGCAGGGGAATACTAAAATTCTAGTTGATAGACCTAAAGATAAAATCCTGGTAACGTGCATCATTTACTTGTTCACATTAAATTTCCTCAGGTATTCAGTGATTACACTACACTTCAAAAAAGTAAATGGAAATATTTAACAGATTTTTTAAAACGTACCTAAGCAGGTATCTACAAATGTGTTTGGTCCCATTTTATTATACGCACACATTTCTCCTTAATAGTTTTTCCAAGAGAGGGGAAAGAGAAGGAAAGGAGAGGGGAGAGGGAGGAAAGAAAATCACCCAGATGTTTTTCCTCTTTGACTATCCTTTACACTTCCACCAAGTCTTTAGACACAGCTTAATGGAGTTAAACAGTTTCTAGTTATTACATCGGTGCTTCTCACTTTTCCAGGTTGCCCAGATTTTATAAGGACACCAGGGGAAAAAAATAGGGTTATGCTAAGGGAGACAGTAGAATAAACACTGGGTGCCACTAACCAGATGTGTGACCTCCAGATGTCACCTGACCAATGATCATTACAGTAGTTTTCAGCTCAAAAAGTGTTCTTAAGCCTCTAACAAGATCACAGTCCGACCCATACCGAATTATCACAGCACATGTACCCCAACACCCTCAGGGCCATGCCCCCCTCTCACACTGATAATACATATGCCTATCCTAGTTATAGTAAAGCCTTTGTCATTCAGCATTCTTAGGGAAAATTATTTGGTAATGCAGATGTCACAGTAAATAAAAAGTTAGCATGTGTGCTGACTATGTAAGTACCAAAATTATAAGCATGTAAATTATTACCAAAATTTTACTAAAAGCAATTTAACTGACTTTTGGTGACTCAAAGAGAACTTTATGATTTTAGAATATTTCGAGGGGCCTTATTATGAATTATCACAGTACAGTGCATATGTGAAAGGTCTCTTGATAGAATGCCAGTTAGAGGAAGCTGAGTACTCTGTTTTTAACAACACCTTGAGCTACTTTCAATTAAACAAACACAGAGATGTATTATACATCCTTGCACGCATCTTCAAAGGTTATGGAAATTGGAACTAAGCCATTTATTTCAAGGTTCTACCTGATAACAGATTTTTCCATAAAAGGCCAACCAATGTGGATCTGAAATGTGTCCTTTACAAGATATTTAACTACAGAAGGCTGAATTAATTTAACACAGGATTTGTCAAGATTTCACTGATGAGGAAGGAGAGCGACCTAGAAGGTAAAAAGATCAAAAGCAAAATCTCCTGGATTTTATTCCCAGATCCACTATGTGAATTCCTGATTATATATTTTTATCATTCTTAATTCCAGAGGTCACGTAGTTATAGCAATGATTTGACTTTGTAGGCATGAGCTTAAATCTCATCCTTGAGTTGGGCTTTAAAATGATCCAGTCCAACTCCTTATTCTGGCTCTGGCGGTCCAAGATGGCGGATTAGAAATTTAACCCTGGTCTTGAAAAAAAAATGTCGTCTGGCTTTTGTGGCAGATGGTCATATAGACCAGGCGTAAATGACTTTAATGATAGAAAATATGAGCAATGACCTTAGCAGGCAACTGCCCGTTATATTACAGGATGGTTCTGATTGCCAGAAAGTCATTTTGTATTGAACTTAAATCTGCCTTATACTGACTTCCACCCACTGGACATTGGACCAGTGGGAATACGTAACACAAAATAAGTCTAGGACCCTACCCTGGTGTGGTGATTTCTCCAAATTTGCTGATTAAGTATTCATAGGTGCAATCCCCATGTGGATGAAGAAATTTTAAACAGTGAAAACCTATTTGTTGATTGGAGATGATAGCTGGCTATTGGCAAAGTCTGGTTTGGGTTCACAAGAAAGCTGAATAAGATTCCAAGACTGCATCAACTAAACCCATCACCATCCTGGGAAAAGAACTCAAAGTATGGATCCATCTAAGGGGATAAAAACAACTCTCACCTTGTATGCCAGAAACGGTATCCTGATTTTGCAACTTGCTAATATCCAGAAAATGGAAAATAGATGTCACCTCATCGTCCCAGGCAGAAACCTGGGAGTTGTGTTTGATTCTTCCCATTTCCTCTTCCTCCAAGTCTAATGGGTCACTAATGGGTCACCAAAGGCTGTCACTTCTGCCCCCTCTCCATCCTCACCAGCTTAGGTCAGGCCCTTCTTGTCTTGTCTGGACTACAGATATCAACCTTGCACTCCACAGAGTACAGGATTTCTGGCTATTTTGTCCACAGCACCTAGGACATTACCTGACATATTTGGGGGTTCAACAAATACTTGCTGAATGAAATTTCATAGCCTCCTACACAGCCTGACTCTCGTATCTTTCCCTCTCAGCCCCATTACCTCCATGGTTTCTTTCTCAATATGAGCTCATCCGCCTGCTTAAAACCCTTCCCATACAAGACAGAGGTCCAGCTCCTTCCTGAGTGAGACAAATGGGGCCTTTCACGATCTGGCTGTCACTTAACCACCAATATCATCTGTCGCCATGCCACTCATACCCAGAGGGCATTACAGAGCTCACAGTTCCCTGTACTCTTGCTTCTATGCCCTTGTATCTGTGTTCTGTCCGGTGCTTGAAATGAATGGCCCCCTTTTGCCCTGACAAACAGCCACTAGACAGTTCAATGTCCAGCTCAAATAGATGTCTCGTTCTTTCCTCTGCGTACCCAATAGCACGTTCCCCCTCCTTGGCCCTTTTCTGCAAAGTAATCACCCCATGCCAATCCATCTTCCTGTCAAACTTAGGCTCAGGTCTTTATTTCATTCTTCCTAGATACTGGCACACAACAGGCCCTCAGTAAATGTTTGTTGAAATGAAATGAACATATAGTTTAACAAGGTATTTTAAAGTCTAACACTAGTAAAACACTTCCTGCTGTGTAGGTGACAAACCCGCATGCTAGTATTATGAGTTTCTCTACAGTTTTACGGCTTTCACTTCCACATTCTTAAATTCAACTTTTAAAATTTACCTTGAAAATTAGTACTGTGTTTCATATTACTATTAGGTTGGTGCAAAAGTAATTGAGGTTTTTGCATTTATTTTTAACCTTTTAAACCGCAATTAATTTTGCACCAACTTAATACAAAGGTATCTGGACATGTTTCCATAACATATATTCTGTTATTCAATCCTCATGCACATCAAAGTGAAAACAATGAAAACTTTGAATATATATATTTTTTCTGAATGAAATAGATGTTATCTTCAAAAAACAAAGTTTACTTTTTTCATTTTCCTTTGTATTTACTGTTCCATAGATTCCAAAGAACACATCAAACGGTTCAAGTACTGGGCAGGCCAGGTGGCTCAAGCGGTTGGAGCTACATGATCCTAACTCCGAAGGCTGCTGGTTCGATTCCCACATGGGCCAGTGGGCTCTCAACCACAAGGCTGCCTGATCCACTCTTCAATTCCTGCAAGGCATGGTGGGCTGCACCCCCTGCAACTAGAAAACGGCAACTCGACCTGAAGCTGAACTGCGCCCTACACAACTAAGATTGAAAGGACAACAACTTGACTTGGAAAAAATCCTGGAAGTACACACTTCCCCAATAAAGTCCTGTTCCCCCTCCCCAGTAAAATATTTAAAAAACAAAACAAACAAACAAACCAACCGTTCAAGTCTGTATACAATTCACAAGAAGCAGGGCTCGGAGATCTACTTAAAGGCGGGGCTTCCATGGTAAGGTAATAAATACTACGGTGAGCAATGCCTTTCAAGAATAAGTTTGTTTTGGTTTCTGGAGGGTTTATTTGGATTCCATAGCACAAGATGCAACCTGAGGTCAATTACAAAAAAGGTACTACTTTTATAATGCTGTTCACAATGTCTAAAGAACCACTGACACTGTCCCAGTAGAAAAATGGATCCTTCATCCCAAAGACTCTAATCATTGCCTTCTGTCTCCAGGGTAGTCCGTTCCAGGGCGGTCCCTGGCCCTGGCCTCCTGTCAGGGTCTCCCGGCCACTACAGACTGGGCAGGGCCTGCGGGTGAGCCCGGCCCCTCCACAAAGAGCAAGGGGGGTTTCCTGTTCACAGTGCCACGCGGAACCAGATCTCAGGCTTTCCGCGCCCTACCCCCACCTTGCTGTGCTACAGCTTTGGTTCTCCTTAAGTATCTCTGTGGCACACATTTCCTACAACAGTTTTCCTGGTGGAGGAGGCAGAGGAACCTGGTTTCATTTTCTCTCCTCGAGGTTTATTGCCTCCAGCTTACGCATCTCCAACAGTAAAAGCAATTCCTCAGCCTCATCAAATATTCATCTTCTCTCTGTCTAAATACATGTACATGAGTATGTATGTACACAGATCCACACACATACGTACACACGTGTTCTAGACACACGGTGTATGAAGATTCCCTTCAGGTGGCTGTTCAGTGTCCCACTGTAAGAGACTGTTAGCATGTAAGAGACTGTTAGCATGAGAACTGCTATCTTCAGGTCAGGGTTAACAGCCCCTAGCCTGAAACAACATAATTATAAAATTCCAGGATGTGGGCAGTTGCAGCATGGCGACTAGAAGTCCTGTAGCTTATCTTATACTCCTGGTCTCCTTGTCCTGCAGTAAATCTTATACTCTTTGAAGCTATGCAAGTCCTGTAGCTTATCTTATACTCCTGGTCTCCTTGTCCTGTAGTAAATCTTATACTCTTTGAAACTATGTAAGTCCTGTAAGTTTATCTTGTACTCTCAGAAGCTATGGAAGGCCTTGAAAATGCTATATAACCCCTTGGCTTTAAGTGTTTGGGGTCCTTGTTAAAAACCCGCTGCGTCGGGCAGAGACGGGGACCCCAGCCGGCTGGTAATAAACCTCGCTGTGTGACTTGCATTATTGTGCGGGTTCTCTGTCTGTCTGAGGGGGACAATTCCGGATCTTAACATTTGGGGGCTCGCCCGGGACGCCCCCCCTCAGGGGAACAGACAACTCCCGATACCGAGGTTTACATAGGGAACCGCGGAAGGAGGTTTGGCCACCTCCAATAGGGGAGGACTGAAACAGGTCCTCGACCGGAGAGACTGAAACAGGTCTCTGCCCGGTCCCAAACAGGGGAGGACTGAAACAGGTCCTCGACCGGAGAGACTGAAACAGGTCTCTGCCCGGTCCCAGTTGAGAATTCTCACGGGAAGGAAAGTGCAGGTTACGACCCTGGATGCTTCGTTACTTGAAGTCGTGGGAGACGTCCCCGACGAGAAGGTGGCCCAGCGACGTCCACAGTGGACGCCGTTTGGACGGGCCCTAGGTAAGGATCTTGAGCGTGGTGAGACTGGTGTGATTGAAACGGCGCCTGTGGATGTGGTGTGGTTGACCGGCCGGTGGGTGTTGAAGAGTCCTGTGCGAAGTTGTGTATTTGCTGGCACTGTGTCTTTTGTCCTTTCTTTTGCCTTTTCTTGGTTTCTCTTTGTGACAATTATGGGACAGGTTCAGGTAACACCTAAGACCCTGCTCCTGAACCACTTTCCTGAAATCCGCGCCAAGGCTCGTAATCATGGTGTGGAAGTGAAGAAAGGTAAGTTTGATACATTCTGCTCTGCAGAATGGCCTACTTTTAATGTGGGCTGGCCCCCCCAGGGAACTTTTTCCCTAGACATTATTAAGAAGGTCCGAGATATTATTAATCGGCGCCATCCGGACCAATATCCCTATATTTTGATGTGGCAAGCCTTAGTAGAGAGTCCTCCCTCCTGGCTTAAGCCCTTTATCCCCGACAAGCCAGAAGATCCCCCCCTCCCCCTTAAAGTCCTGACCGTTTCGGGACCCTCCCGCCAGTCGGCAGTGCCCACGGCCGGCCCGAAACCCCCGGAGAAGCCGACCCAGGGACCCATCCTTCAGGAGGGGTCAGACATATACCCCTCCCTGATAGACCTAGATCTGGAAGAGACCCCCCCTCCTTACGCCGGTGGCGCCGCTCCAGCCGCGGCGCGCGCCCAGCCCGATGGCGCCGCTCCCGCCTGAGGCTGCCGCTCCTTCCGAGCTGCCTCACTCTACCGCCTCCCCAATGGCTCCCCCTCCCCCGGGTTCCCCTGCCCCAGCTCAAGGGCCGGCGAGGGGATTGAGGCCTCGCAGACGCCGGGAAGAGACCCCAGAGGAGGAACCGTCCTCCTCCACCTCCGCTGGGGCGCCGATTCTCCCTGTGCGAGCACTAGGAGGAACTGGTCCAGATGGGGAGCGAGCATACCAGTACTGGCCTTTTTCTAGCAGTGATCTGTACAACTGGAAGGCTCAAAACCCTCCTTTTTCTGAGGACCCGAAAGGCCTAACTGACCTGTTCGAGTCTGTCATGCACACACACAGTCCCACTTGGGATGATTGCCAGCAGCTTCTTAAGACCTTATTCACCACCGAGGAGCGCGAGCGAATCCTCACCGAGGCCAGAAAAAATGTCCCCGGCGACAACGGAAGACCGACGACCTTGCCGAACCTGATAGACGAGCGCTTTCCCCTGAATAGACCGGATTGGGACTTTGGGAACGCAGAAGGTAGGGAGCGTCTCCGAGTCTACCGCCAGACTCTTATGGCAGGTCTCCGAGCGGCGGCACGCCGCCCCACCAATTTGGCCAAGGTAAAAGCTATAATGCAAGGGGATAATGAAAGCCCGGCCGTGTTTTTAGAACGCCTCTATGATGCTTACAGACAGTACACCCCGTTGGACCCCCTGGCAGAGGAAAACCAGTCGGCTGTAATTATGTCCTTTATAAACCAGGCTGCCCCAGATATTAGGAAGAAATTGTACAAACAGGAGGGACTGGGAGAAATGTCTATCCGGGATTTAATGAAAGTAGCGGAGAGAGTCTTCAACACTCGAGAGACTCCCAAAGAAAGGGAGGATAGAATTAGAAAAGAAAATCAGGAATGACCTCCCTAAGGGCGGCCATAGATGAGGACATAGAAAGGTTGGAAACCTCGATTAGTCATTTAGAGAAGTCGCTCACCTCTCTATCCGAGGTAGTACTCCAGAATAGAAGAGGACTTGATTTGTTGTTCCTCCAACAAGGGGGACTGTGTGCCGCGCTGGGGGAGGAATGTTGTTTTTATGCTGACCATACTGGTGTGGTAAAAGAATCCATGGCAAAGGTGAGAGAAGGGTTAGCTAAGAGAAAACGGGAAAGGGAAGCTCAGGAGAACTGGTTTGAGGCTTGGTTTAACAGATCTCCTTGGCTCACCACCTTAGTATCTACCTTAGTGGGCCCAATTATCTTGCTTGTGCTTATTCTAACCTTGGGCCCTTGCATATTAAACAAGCTTATTCATTTTGTAAAAGATCGTGTTAATACTGTCCAGCTCATGGTCCTAAGACAACAGTATGAGACAGTGCCCACCCGTGAGGACCTCTACGGCTGGCCCGTACATGAGCAAGATTCCTCATTATGAACAACACACAGGGGGGAAATGTAAGAGACTGTTAGCATGTAAGAGACTGTTAGCATGAGAACTGCTATCTTCAGGTCAGGGTTAACAGCCCCTAGCCTGAAACAACGTAATTATAAAATTCCAGGATGTGGGCAGTTGCAGCATGGCGACTAGAAGTCCTGTAGCTTATCTTATACTCCTGGTCTCCTTGTCCTGCAGTAAATCTTATACTCTTTGAAGCTATGCAAGTCCTGTAGCTTATCTTATACTCCTGGTCTCCTTGTCCTGTAGTAAATCTTATACTCTTTGAAACTATGTAAGTCCTGTAAGTTTATCTTGTACTCTCAGAAGCTATGGAAGGCCTTGAAAATGCTATATAACCCCTTGGCTTTAAGTGTTTGGGGTCCTTGTTAAAACCCGCTGCGTCGGGCAGAGACTCGGACCCCAGCCGGCTGGAAATAAACCTCGCTGTGTGACTTGCATTATTGTGCGGGTTCTCTGTCTGTCTGAGGGGGACAATTCCGGATCTTAACACCACCACCTGAGAGAAGTCCTTTGTTCCTTAGCGTTGCGGGGCCATTTCCTAAAGCTAGAGTAGTTTTCAGTTTTCCACGTCTCCAAAGGCCTACTCTTAACCACTTCCTGATAACGAGGCACTAGTCGTTCCCAACCCGCGGGAGGGAATCACCTTACATCACCTGCGCGACCCACAGACGAGTCGCCCGCGGCCGGCCAGGCCGGTGACGGGGAGGGCGCTTAGGGACGGCCGCCCGCGCGGCCCTTCCCCACCAGGTCAGGATCCGCCGGGAACTGGAAACCCCCCCGCAGGAGGGGACTCCCCACCCCTCGCCACCCACTCGCCTACTGGGTCAGGCTGGCAGGGAAGGGGTCCGCGGGAACAGTTTCCGGGGCAGGCAGAGAAGGAGCCGCCCTCGCCCAACCCCTACCCGCCCCCGGCCCCGGCAGACCGGGCGCCCGCGCTCCCGCCTTGCTCCGGGTCACTGCTTCCTCGGCATCGGGGCCCGGATGCAGACGCGGACCGGAGGCCCCGCGGGAGGGCGGCGGCGGCCACTCGGGGAGCCTCGGGCGGACTTGCGGCCTCGCGACCCCGCCCAGCGACGCACAGCTGACGCCGAGCGGGCCTCCCCGCCTCCGCCGGGAATTTCCCGGGCCCCGCCCCTCGACAGGCCCCGCCCTCCGAGGGCTTTGCGGCGAGTATCCTGCGGCTCCTCTTCCCTGCGCCGACTGGCGCTGGCTCAAGGCACCCACCTGGATAATGAGGGTTGCGCCAAGGTGTCAGTGTGATAACCGTGAGGAACGGCGTTAGTCAAAATAAATTATTAATTAAAACGTGTGCAAAGTCAGTCTTCCCCACGGGGTCCCTCTATAAAGCCATATCCACAAGGGGTCTCTGCACCCCGTGGCAAGAGGAGCATGGTGTCAAGCACCCTTGGAACTAGACGTCGATCTCTATTAAAAGCCTTACATTTGGATATAGGTAACTGAACACGCATGGCTTTCCACCTGATTTTACGCTTAAAATAGACCTTTAATTATAAACAAAAAGCCTGCAGGATGCTTTTTCGGCTTTTGTTACCAGGGAACAAAACACCTGGTTTTGTTCCTGGATGCTTCAGCTGCCCCAGGCAGCGGGATTTACTGCGTTGACCTGCATTGTACCTAGGAAGCAGGAGTATTGCTATACTGGACCAGAGGAAAGAAGATGCTTCCGGATTTGTCAGAATTAAAAGGAAGGAAACAAGACGAGGAAGGAGGGAGAACCGCGCTAGTTTGCAGTCTAAGCACGGTGAGCAGGAATGAGCATCCCTGACGCAGAAGTCATCTGATCTCAGGATCAAGGTCTAGGCCAAGGTGCTGCGGTCCGAGCACCGGGCAGGCAACGGGACCCTGGAGCAAGACTGAAAAACAGCAATGAGGGCGGGGTTGCAGGTGATCTGGAAGAGAGTCTGGGAGCAGGTTTGTGCTGAAGACCAAGAAGGACATCATACCCGGAAGCCTTGATTTTGGAATTAAGGGGCTGATGCTGCTGAAATCAGTGGGAATAAGCAGCGTGTGGATGAGCATCCACGCTGCTCACTGGTACGAGCCACCGGCACGGGGTGCGGGGGAATCCTAATACAAGTGGCAAGCTATAATACAAGTGTATATATCCCAGGTGTCCTGGTGGGGAAAGGGGAGATAGGCTGGATGGGGTAGGGGGCTTTTACAGCAGTTGGAGAGAAGAATGACTGCTCTAGAGTGGAAGGGGTGGGGATTAGTGGTCTCCTGAGCCCCTGCAGCACCAGGCAAGCTCTTGGTGTCACACAGCTGTGTGATGCATCTATTAGACCTAGGGAACCTGATCCCACAGTTTTGGCAGATTCTGGAGTCCACACTTGTCACTGGAAATAATAGAGCAACCTGCCTTCTCCTTAGAAGAACCCATGTATTGGATAATGAGGGTATCAGCAGCAAGATTAATGGGCTGAAGAATAAGTGGTCCTGATTCCAATGGTACCGAAGGCCCTTCTAGATTTTTGCACGACCCTAGAGAAGGAGACCCTCCACTCTAGGCCGCAGTGATGCCTGACAGTGGAACTCCCTACATTCCTACTGGCACGGGCTGAGTAGAAAGTAAAAATATGTAATATTTTTATGTACATCTGAGCTAGTAAACTAATATTCATACTTGGGACACCAGATCCAAAAGATCTACCTAGACCATGATTATATATATATGAAATGTCTGGAAAAGGGAAACAGAGAGACAGAAAGCAGACCTGGGCTTGCCTGGTGCTGGGAGTAACTTTGACTGCAAACAAGCTCGAGGGAATTTTGGGGGTGATGAAAATATTCTAAAACTGGATTGTAATGATTGCACAACTATTAGTGTAATTAAAATCACTGAGTTTACAGTTATAATGGATGAATAAAAAGAACATTAGAGCCTGAAGTAAATAATCATATTGTCCCAGAAAGGATATGTCCCTTCTCCTGTTGGGCCAACATCTACTCAGTAGCTGAACTGGTCTGGGCTTCCTTTGAGCTTTAGATTCAGTTCACCACTGACTCCAAATATTCTGAGGATGGGTTCCTCGAAAAGTTCAACAGAATTAACACGTGACCCAGCAATCCCACTTCCAGATATACACCTGAATGAATTGGAAAGAGGGACTCAGACAACTACGTGTATAATCTCTAATAGGTCGCTTTCCTCTTACTGACATGCAGCATCTGCCTGTACAGTATGAGGAGTGAGGTGTGTAGTCGAGGCTTCCATCAGAAAGAGGCTCTGGGAGTAGACTCTCAACTGCCGCCGATTTGCAACAGACTCAGCCAAGTATCTTGAATCCCAGGGAAAATGGTGCTGCTTTATGAAAAGCCAGAGTGAGTGTGTGAGTGTGTGTGTGTGTGTGTGTGTGTGTGTGTGTGTGTGTTTGTCTGTGGTCCTTGTTCCTCTCCTTTATCCTATGTCCTTAAATCGTGAAACAATAAACTCACTGGGAAGGAGTTGGGTGTTTATCCTTTAGGGGATTGTTGGTCCTCTGTGACTATTAAATAAGAATACCACAGTAATACTACTTATTAATGGCTTCCTACTCTTTTCCCATTGCGTATACAGAGAAGCTGTCTTAGTGCCTGCCATCTTTGCTATCAAATCAAGGCAGAGCATAGAGTAAACATTAAATCTTTGTTTCCCTGTTTTGCTGTAAAACTGTTAAGAGTTCTTGGAGCAAAATTTTCTGTTAAAGTATTAATTAGCCAGAGCCAGTGGTTTGGAAAAATAATCATGATATCACAATTCTTTGTCATGGTCTGAAAAGTATTGTCATTATCTTCTATGTATGCTTGAGGAGTGAGAAATAGTCTCAGTACTTCATTTTCTGCATAGGTTCTTGCTTCTGATTAACTAATTCACCTGTCAGTGTTGACACACATGTGATTTGTCTGTTTTCCATCTCATTTATTTTTTCCACAATGAGATAGCTCTCTTCTCAGAAGTCCCTGGTGGAATGGGGGACACAGTCCTGGGTGTTAGACTACTTGGGCCCAGCCTGAGACTCAGGAAGGGGCAGAGTACCCTGGGACTTACCTCTCTATCAGGGAGGTAAAGAGGCCAGGACAGGTGAACTCTTAGCTTCCCTCTAGCTCTGAAAAAAATGTGAATTCCTTTTGGTTCTCTGTATGTGGTGTCCTATTTTAGTAGACACCAAATTAACTTAATTTCAGTTTAGGCTTTTTGTTTGTATTAATCAGGGTTCTTCAGAGAAACAGAACTACTTATTTTCGTGTAAGACCTAGCGAGTCAATCAGCGATAATGCATCTTTTGGAGTAAAAATTAATATAAGATCCAGTCTTATATTATATTATGTTAGATAAGACCTGGTCTTATAATATAGTAAAAGAAGACCGGGTCTTATATTAATTTTTGCTCCAAAAGACACATTAGAGCTGATTGTCCGGCTAGGTCTTATTTTCAGGGAAACACGGTAATAGAGTGTAATATATTCACTTTCTGGGACAGATATCTACACCGTGTAAGCATGTCTGACTCTATATGAGATAGAAACCCTAAGAATGATAGGATGGGTGGTTGATAATTAGAGGATTGGGTGTTTGAATACTAAAGAAATGCCACTTTTTATACCTCAAAATGGTGAAATGGGATGCATCACTTATAGATATATACCGTTGAATTATTTTATTGACCCTCTCTGCTGCATTTGACACCTGTGATCACATGCTCTGTGCTTTTCCTGCTGCTCCGAATGCCCTAAGAGCTCCCTCATAGCTGAAATCTTTGTGTTCCTGATATTCCCCCTCAGCACCCTTTAATGCTTAATGCTTCTACGCTCTCCTTCCCCACCCTGGACAATCTCACTCACCCTCATGGCCTTGCACATACCCTCCTCCAAGCTTCAGACGTCTGCAATCAGTTGCTTGCTGGAATCTCAAAATCAACGTGTTACAACCGCCAAATTCATTATCTTGGCCAAACTGTCTTCTCCTCGCTATTCTCCATCGCAACTCATGTCATTGACATTCACCCATTTGTATACATTAGAAATTTGGATGCACCTCTGACTCTTCCCCCATATTGAATTAATCATCAAGGCTTGCCCCTTTTTACTTCTTAAGCTTTTCTGGAATCTATTAGCATCTCTACTTCCATCAGTGATGTGCTGGTAAATGTTTAACCACCTGCTCTGGAGGGAAGCCTTGCTTTATAGCAATTATTAATTTCTGTAGAGCAAATATTCCTACTGTGGATGATTTCAAGCTATCAAAGTTTTCACAGTCTCTCCCCCAAATTCCTGAAAACTTAATTGTGTTCTGTGAGATGATAAAAGCCAGCTCCCACGCACACTTGCCCCAGCCCTCATTGATGCTTTCTCAACCTGTGCGTCTTGCTCCAACCTTCTTTTGCCTCAGCCATTCCATAGCCAGATGCCAAAGAGGTCTGCTCCAAACTGACATCTGACCATGCTGGTCCCCTGCTGAAATGACATTGGGAGATTCAGTCCACATGTCCTACCAGCTTACACATTCATGTCTGCCTCACCAGTGTCATTTCCAGCCACCTTGCAGCGTTGTCCCTGTCCCCACTGTGTGTATGTCTTCCCTTGCTATCCTTCTCATGCTGTCTGCGCACTCCCATTCCCTTCCTCTTTTCCTGGCTTCTATCCTTTTCTTCTTTGAGGCTCAGCTCAGCTGAAACCTCCTCCAGCCATTCTTCAGATTGGGTTGGGTGCCCCATCCCTGTGTGTCTATAATAACCTTAGCAGGCATTGATTGCTGCGCTTACAACCTTGCACCCATGGGGTTTTGTTTTGTTTGTTTGTTTTGATCTTTTTTCTTTCTAGTCTGTAAGCGTCTTAGAGAGAAATCATGTATTGAGATTCTCACCCCCACCTCTGCCCCAGCTTTATAGCTACAGAGCATAGAACAGTGGCTCTCTCATTGAAATCAATCAATAAATGCTTCTAAATTATCAAGTGTGTGTGTGTGTGTGTGTGTGTGTGCGGCTGACCAGCAGCCACGAATCAACGCAGATCCTGAAAGGGGGAGTGGGAATGAAAAGACACTCACAATGATGATGATGCGGCCGGTCTCCAGTGATACTGAAGCCCCGAGTTTATTTTCTTTTACCAATTTATACCATCTGTGTACATGCAGCTTAACAATCATGAGTATGTATTATCTCATTAAGAGTAAATTTATGACTGTTACATACAAACTACAAAATCCTTGAAACTTTCCCAAAGTCATTATCTCATGACAAAGCCCACCAATTATCCTGCTAGTCTTCAGTCCTCAGTGTCCGGGAACCGGTCACTCCCACCTCATTCCTCAGCAGCTTGCAAGCACCCTCCAGGTGCAGGCAGAGATAATGCCTTAGAAGCTGAAACAAGTTAATTGTAAATTGAGCCAGTCTGCAAGGCATTAAAATAACAAGAAATTATGGCTCCCCACATCTCCCCCTTTTTTATTTTATTGAAGCAAAATCCATATTACAGGAGATATAAGGTGACGGTGCCTGTCTTAGGCACCCCGGGACCGTCTCATCAATTAACCCGTCTTCGGAACTTGTATTTTTTAATACAAGCCCTGTCTTAGGTGTTGAAGGACCTCCCAGGATTTTACCCGTCATTGGCTAACCCGTCCCAATACATACAAGGGGGAGAGAGAGACTTAAGGCTTTGTCTTAAGTTCAAGCTGATGGATGTCAGCTCGCAAGTCTAACATCCTGCTGATGAAACATTTAATGAGGATGGGGAGTAGGCACAGAATCACACAGACACAGATGCCTAGTGTAAGAAAAATCACAACAGAATGGGTAATATGAGGCATAGATGGCATAGCATTTCTAAGAGCATCAATAAACTCAGAAGCAGCCTGGGCTGCATCAAATTTCAAGGGTTCAGCTTCTCTCATATTTTGAATTTTCTCATGAAGCTGAAACATATCTAAAGACACATTAACATCATGCCAAATTTCTTGAAGATGTAAACGAACCCGACTCCAATTATATTGACTATTATTATATCTTTTAGGAGTAACACATATCCAATGATATTCAGAATGACATTTCAAATGAGATTTAACCTTTATGCTTTGAATGACATCTCCCATATACTGAACTCCTACAAAATGTACATTAATATTTCCAATCAAAAGTGTATATGGGGAAGGAACACAAGCAGATATATTAACAGACTTAACAACAGTCGTCCAATCTCTAGTCCCATCTTGTAAATCAGCCACCTGACTGTAGGGAGTGCCTGATTTACAAAACTTTTTAAATGTTGTTTTATGTGTCCATTAGAAGGCAATCCTAGGGCGTGAGTATCATTGACATAAACTGGAATCTCAGGACCTTCCCATACAGCAGGGTGGAGGATTGGTGGATCAGGTACATAGGCCCAATACGTCTGGTCTTCTTTTGCATTGTTGAGGGTCATCAATGTCATCAGCAAGTAGAGGGTCCACATGTCGCACCAATCGTTCTGGCAGCCACCGAGGGCCTTCTGCATCCTGTGGAAAAACACAAACATGCCCTCGGCCCCATATGAGGACTGGATCTGGGCCTTGCCAAGAGCCTGTAAGTGGGTCTTTCCATTTGACCAAAGCCTGAGTGGCAGTGGAAGGATGCCAAAAGCGCTCCTCAGCACTCTTACCATGGGCATCCAAGGTCAAAAAATTTTGAATAAAAAGACAAGTAATTATGGGGCGTTAGGGGATATAACTCCCCCTTTTTTATTTTTTGTAAAATGACTTTTAATGTGCCATGAGTGCGTTTAACAATCCTTTGTTTTTGGGGATTGTAAGGAATGCCAGTAACATGATTGATAGAGAATTGCTGGCAAAATAAAGAGAATTTTTTGCTGAATGGCTTTCTCAACCTTAGAGAGAGCCTTCCGTGCAGGCTCAGTAAGAGACCTGGGGGAGGTCGGATCAGAATCTCCTTTTAAAATTTTAAACAGTGGTTTAAGATCTCCAGTAGTTAATCCCAAAGAAGGGTGCAGCCAATTAATATCTCCTGACAACTTTTGAAAATCATTAAGAGATTTAAGATGATCTTTTTTAAGCTCTATTTTTTGTGGAGTGAAATACTGAGCAAACAACTGAAATCCCAAGTAAGAATAAGGCTCACTTCTCTGTATCTTTTTCGGGTGCAATAATAAGACCTGAGGCCAGAAGGTTTTCTTTTATATTTACAAAGCAAGCTAACAACACCCTTTTTTTCTTACAGGCCAACAAAATGTCATCCATATAATGAATGATGTAAACAGAAGGAAACTGTTTTCTGGTGTTATCAATTGTTTTACTAACAAACTTCTGACACAAGTTGGGGCTATTTGTCATGTCTTGGGGAAAGACTCGCCACTGATATCTTTTTATAGGCTAGTTTTATTTACTTTTTTAAAATCTTGTAACAATCTCTATTTTTTCGATTTTTTTTTTTTTTTTTTTTTAATTACAAAAATGGGCGAATTTTAAGGTGAAGTAGATTCAATTATATGGCCTTTATCAAACTGTTTCTGTATTAAAAGGTTAATGGGGAGGCTGGGAATCAAACCCAGGGCTCCTGCGTGGCAGGCGAGAATTTTATCACTGAGCAACCAATGTTTTACTAGACAAAACGTCTAAAATTGCCATTGAAAAAGAGGCAATGGGACCGTACTGTGCGCAAGCTTTTTTGATTTTTTTTATTTGTTTTTATTGAAAAGGCCTCCATTCTCTAAACACATTTTTTTTTTGTCTGGTCAAGCCTTTCAAAAACAGGATATACTCCAAATTGTTTTAAAGACTCTTTTTGCTTATGAGTTTCTTTGTAAGCCAATTGAAGAGGGGAGCGCACAACAGAATCTGATCCTGGTTAACTTAACTTGGCGGGGGGTCTTTACCCCGAGGATCCACTGATTCTTAAAGAAATCTGGGACCCAGAGGACAATTTTTTTTACCCACAGGCAACTTAAGCTCTACTAATTGTCTCTGAAGCATCTTTATCTGTTCTCTGTAAGTGTAAGTTCTATAGGATTTGCAAGCCGTCTGCTTTTATGAAGCTGTAGCCACCACTAAATCTTTCTGATCTTGAGGGTCTAAATCCTCCAGTGTTTATCTGGAAGGTTTTTGACTACAGGCTCTTTTATTATGCTTAGCAAGTCCCTCTGCATATCTGACTCACTTCTCCCTCCTCTTTTTCCTCCGGAGAGGCGGCAGATGGAAGAGTTTTTTCAGCATAATCAGCCTCCTCCCTTTCTCCCAGCTCTTCCAGTGAAGCGGCAAACGGAAGGGTTTCTTTATTCCCTGCCTGTTTTACTCTTTCTAACTTACAGCCTTCCCTTTTAAGATCTAAGCAATCTCTGATTAAAGTCCACAATCCAAATGTTTTTACCGGGACCCGTTGAGGTCTGTGGACAGTGTAACAATCTTGTAGTCTTTCCCCAACCTTTTCCCAGGTTTCCAGGCTGACGGTACCTTCATCTGGAAACCACGGGCAAACTTTTTTTACAAATTTTAAAAATTTATCTAATTGTTCTTTGCTCACCCTGCTGCCACGGGCGGCAAGCGATTTTTTTAATCCTCTAATGTAAAGGTCCTTGCTATTAGCGTGACCCATTTCCCTTTATCCTCGGCCCTTCTTTCACACAAGTAAAACACACAGATGCTCGGCTGGCCGTGCCCCTCGCGGGACCAAGACTATCGTGGCAATTAAGCGTGACGGAATAAACCCCCGCCCTGGCAAAACCGAAGTTTTGATCGCCGTTTAGCCGTAAGACAGTGCCGGAAACGCAGTTACGAGCCCACTCAAGCTCCGTAACACGAAGTCGTGGAGCTATCACTCACTCACACATTCATTCGACCGAGGTGACAGTGCCCTACTCACCGTAGCTCCGTTTAGCTCGTGAACCGAGCCGGTACCAATCCGTACGGTGTTCCTCACTGAATCCCCCGTGTTCAGGCCCCACGTTGGGCGCCAATTGCGGCTGACCAGCAGCCACGAATCAACGCAGATCCTGAAAGGGGGAGTGGGAATGAAAAGACACTCACAATGATGATGATGCGGCCGGTCTCCAGTGATACTGAAGCCCCGAGTTTATTTTCTTTTACCAATTTATACCATCTGTGTACATGCAGCTTAACAATCATGAGTATGTATTATCTCATTAAGAGTAAATTTATGACTGTTACATACAAACTACAAAATCCTTGAAACTTTCCCAAAGTCATTATCTCATGACAAAGCCCACCAATTATCCTGCTAGTCTTCAGTCCTCAGTGTCCGGGAACCGGTCACTCCCACCTCATTCCTCAGCAGCTTGCAAGCACCCTCCAGGTGCAGGCAGAGATAATGCCTTAGAAGCTGAAACAAGTTAATTGTAAATTGAGCCAGTCTGCAAGGCATTAAAATAACAAGAAATTATGGCTCCCCACATGTGTGTGTGTGTGTGTGCGCGCGCGCGCGCGCGCGTTGGGGATGTGGTGGAGGTTAACAGTTGTCCAATTATCTATTGCTGTATAACAACCACCCTCCCAACCACACAATTTTTGGCTTAAAACTGTTAAAATAAAAAGTAAACAGAGACCAGCCTTGAAAATTCCCTGAGCAGACAAAATTAGTTTAGTCATACCAGCAAAGCTTAATTTAGCTGATTTTGCAAGTCTAACTTGACCTGGTTCATTTCTTGCTTATGCCTCTGGAAATCAGAAGCAAACCTTGAACTCTTTCCCAAGGTTGATATGAGGTAACCGCTGACCAATTTCCCTGTCATTTAAGAACATTGTAATATAATAACCAATCCCTGTGAAGAACAAACAGTCACTGCTTTCTCACTCTATAAGCTGTGAGATTTATAACAATATTCCATGTTTGGTTTTGAAATGTTCTTACTTTGCAAACCATCTTTTGGCGTGAACCCAATAACCTTTTACTAATCGCTACTTTGGTGATTTGTTGATTTTACTTCTGTTATTTCTGAACTTTTGACAAAACAGTAACAATTATTTTGCTCATGAATCTGGGAGTTAGTGGGGCTCTGCTTGACAGTTCTTGACTGAATTCCTTCGGCAGTCAGATGGTAGGTAAAGCTGGGGGCATCTCAAAGCCTGGGAAGACTCAAAGGGCTGGGGCTCCGTGGGACTCTTCCCCCCGCTGCATACCTCCCACTCCACGCACATGGCTGCTTCAGGGCAGCTAGACTTCTTCCATATGATCTAAAGTGGACTTCCTCTACCCTGCCCCCCCCATTATGACTGTCATCTATTCAGTTTTGGGAGGGTACAGCCCCCAGACTCCAAGATGGTTTTGAGGTGTGGGTTTTCCTCTTTCAGTGTCTCTTTGACTAAGTTTCGGGTCAGTTGCTCCGTTGTGTTTCCCTCAGGACCTGAGGCTGAAAACTCTTTCCCAGGTGTTTTGGCAGCTGACTGTTTGTCTCCCCAACATCACAAAAATGGTCCATGGGAAGCCTGGGAGTTGAGAGAAAGCTTTGGGAGATCTGACTGACAGATTTTAGGTCAAGAAAAAATAAAATTCATGAGTTTTTTGGGGGTCAGGGAAACCTGTTTTCTTTCCCAGTTCTTCTAGGTCCAGATCTCTGACATTTGAATGGGTTCCTCTTTTACTTTCCCTCATTTGTCACAGATAACATCTTAATCAGTAATTTGCAACAATAGAGTAATTTTTTTGCATACTATTTCGTGCAATAGATGATTTTTGTAAAAAGACAAGCTTTTTGATGATAAGCCATAAAAATGATCTTTAAGAGTTTGGCAACTAAGCAGGAAAGACAACCGGCAGTCTCAAGACTTGGGCTCAGATCCTCTCTCCATCATTTAATAGTTACTTCACTTCTCTGAGTATCGGTGTCCTCATCTGAAAAACGGATAACACTTGCCTTACTTGCTTTCTAAAATCATAAGGATCAAGGTTGGTGGAAGCTCAGATGTTGCACCTGCCTGAGAGTCTGGACAGTGGGTGGGGGAAGCGCTTAGAGGGGGATCCATGGTTTCTGCCAGCGCTTCTGCTGTGGGGAGGCTGCCCCTCTGGCTCTCGCTCTGCAGCCAGATGATTTGCTTCCTCTTTGTGTGTCCCTGGCACCTTTTGAGCTGCTGCCCCAGAGCTGGAACTCAGAGTGAGTGAGTCAGTCAGCAAAATGCTCTTCCCCACTTCTCCTGCCTGGCCCACACTGACTCATCTATCCAGTCTCAGATGAAACATCATTTCCTTAAGAAAGCCTTCCTTGGGGCTGCCGGTTAGCTCAGTTGGTTAGAGCGCAGTGCGCTTGACAGCAAAGTTGCCCGCTGGATCCCCACATGGGCCACTGTGAGCTGCGCCCTCCACAACTGGATTGAAACAACTTCTTGACTTGGAGCTTGGCTTGGAGCTTGGTCCTGGAAAAACACACTTAAAATAAATAAAAGTTAAAAAAAAGAAAGAAAGCCTTCCTTGAGCACGCCCCACCAGGCCCCACTCTCCTGGACTACGGTCAGGAAATAGATAGCAGATATTAGGATAAAAAAAGCTTTAAAAATTAAGAATCTAATCAAGGCTGAAGAAGTTAGCTACAACCTCAGTGAAGATTACAGATTTCTCTGAGCAGATGGAAGAAGTCAGAAATGGCATCCCTTCAATTCAGAAAAGCTCAACCGTATAAAGAACTCAGACATGGTATAGTAACTGTGAAAAGGGCTCATTCTTAAATTCTAAAATTGAAGATACTAGAATGTTTCAACTTAAATACATTTACAATTATGATTTTAGATGGGAATTATAAGGCTGACTTGTTGGTCCAATTAGGCAAATTTTCTTAAACATTGCAAATACATAAATACCAAATATGCACAGACTCCTTAATGTAAAAAAAAAAAAAAAACAAGTCAAAACACATAGCTCTTAAAGATTTAATGTATGCTTTAATTCTAAATCTTCCTGGGGTTAAAAGAAGCTTCTTCTGTAGTAGGCAGAATTCTAAGATGACTCCCATCCCTTGCGTATGGGTGGAACTTGGAAATATGATGAGATGTTATTCCCATGACTAGATTACTAACCAGTTGACTTTGAGCTAATCAAAACAGACTCCTGGAAGGGCCTGCCTTAACCAGGCAAGCCTTTATAGGGTGAAACATCGGAGTAATGTGCTCCTGCTGAGTTTGAAGATGTAGCTGACCCCTGGCCAACAGACAGAAAAAACACTGGGACCTCAGCCCTACAACCACAAGGAATTCAATTATGCCAACAACCAGTGAACTTGGAAGAGGATCTTTAGATGAGAACCACAGCCCCAGATTTCAGCCTGATGACACCCTGATCTTACCTATGCCTGAACTCCTAATCCACAGAAACTGTGCAATAGAAAACTAATATTTCCTCTGTGGTGGGCTGAATTGTGTCCCTTCACCCAAATATATTGAAACATTAACCCCGCATGACCTTATTTGGAAATAGGGTCTTCGCAGATGTAATCAAGTTAAGAGGAGGTCATGCCGAATAAGGGTGGGCCCTAAATCTGATGACTGACATCCTTATAAGGAGAGGGAGATTTGGGGACACACTTGCACATACACAGGGAAGGTGGTCAAGTGACGATGTAGGTGGAAACTGGAGTGATGTAGCTAAAACCCAGGGAATAGTAAGGCATGGATGCAGACATCAGAGCTGAATCCTAGACAGTCGCACTAGCTGGGCTTTTGGGACACTCATCTCTCCTGGTTCTCCTCCTGCCACTTTCAGTGGCCCCTCCTACTCAGTGGCCTTGCCGGCACTCCTCCTATTGACCTCTAATGGCTGGAGTCCTCAGGCTCCGTCCGGGCTCCACCCCCTGAGTCTCTCGCCAGGTGATCTTGTCTTTAAATCCCATCGATGCGTTGACTACACCAAACTTGACATCCCCATGTCAGGCGCCTTCTTTGAGTTTCCTTCTGGAATGTACAAAAGCAGGTCTGATGGCGTCCCCGTCCAGCAATGCCCAGGATGCCACCCGACCCCACCCACCTTCATTCTTTATTTGACTTCCTTCAGATCTCAGTGAGCTTACATTTAACCTTCTCTGACCAACGTAGCATTGGATCCATGTCACTTCATCCAGCTCATTTCCTTCATAGCATTTCTTTATTCCCTACAATGTTATTCATTTCTTGTTCACTTGACTATTATTGGTTATACTTTCTAGAATTTTAGCTCCATGAGGAGACCATGTCTCTCATTTACTTTTCTGGGCCCAGAGCCACACAAAGTGCCTGACCAAAAGCAGCTGCTCAGCAATACCTGATGAACAAATGAAAGGTTGTCCTGAGCCAGGTCACCTAACCTTGCTGAGGTAATTCCATCTATTCTATAATATTAAGAGGATTCTGTGCTATATAAGGTGGTATACTTGGAAGAGCCCAGTCTGCTGCCTGGCACATAGTAGGTGTTTATTTCCCTCTCCCTTTTCTGGGCCATACATAATAAGCTTATAACATGCACCTAAAAGCCCTTAACCAAATCTAGTGTGATGCACATCACATAGTTCTAAACTGAGTGTACTTATTATCTAGTATACAGATGCACTGGGCTGTATTCTCAGAGACAATGATTCAAAATGGTGTGTATCCTGCTGTGTGTCAAAGTTTGAGATCCAGTTATATAGAGTATACATTAAAGTGCAGTATTGGGTATATTAGTCAAAGTTCTCCTGAACGGAAAAAGACAATAGAAGATTATCTATCTATCTATTTATCTATCTATCTATCATCAGTAGGGTAGGCTGGCAGGCTGGACATTTAGGTAAGACTTGATGTTGCAGTCTTGAGTCTGAATCACACAGGGAGCAGGCTGGAAACACAGGCAGGATTTTATGCTTTGGTCTTGAAGAAAATTCCTTCCATTTTGGGGAACTTCAGTCTTTGCTCTTAAGGCCTTCAACTGATTGGACGAGGCCCACCACATTATGAAGGGTAGTAAGCTTTACTCAAAGGTACTGATTTAAATATTAATCACATCTAGGGGGTGACGTCATGGGAATGGCGGCAGCAGGACGCACTTTTTGAGTTTTCCTCCAGATCTTATCACAAACAGGACATATAACCCATCAAAGGACCCTGGGCTCATCACGCAGAACAGCTAAGTGACTCGTACAAGGATTACTTGCAGGCGGGCAAATTGGGCGAGCAGGGGAAGAGGGAAGGGAGCGGAGGGGAGACGCGGGGAGACGCGGCCCGCATCTGCGGCTGCAGGGACGCGGTCCGCACCTTTGGTTTTGGAGACGAGGCCGGCATCTACCGTGGTGGTGGAAATACGGCCGGCATCCACAGCTGCAGAGACGCAGGGGATCCCAGGATGAAACAGAGAGCACAGAAGCCAGGAGGTGGGATCTTTCCCCGTGTCCCACAGCTGATCTCTCCCAAGAGGGGGCAGCATATCCAGCATTTGAGGCAATAACCTTTGCTGGGACCTCCAATTGGGCCCTAGACCGGACAAAGGACACAAACTCCATACCTGTGCCCCTCCCCCCACTCTCCCAATCCTACTCCTCCCGTTCCAGAGACTTAAACTGGCCCCTGAACTGAGGAGTAGTGCCAGATTACAGAGGAGCCATAGCGCTCAGGTTCTGGGAAGACTGGCAGGCAGCTTTGACCCAGGAAGTGGCTGGGAAGAGTGTGATTTTTGCTGGGCTAGGAGAGAAGAGACTCCTCCACTCCCGCCCACCACCTTTTCTGGCCTGTGGGAAGAGTGTGACATGGCTGGGCTGGGAGACAGAAGACCCCTACATCCCCAGCCCCCACCCTTTCTGGCCTGCCTAGGGCAGGGCAATTACAACTGCGGAGGCACTCCCAGGGATCAGCAGTAAGCGGCAGAGGCAGCTCCCGGCTTTTAGCAGCTCAGAAATCTCCTGCCCGCCACACACACACAGACACACAAACACACACACACACACACACACACACACACACACACACACGGAAGAAGTGCCCTAAGACTCAGGAGAACCGGACACAGGGCTGGTGGTGCTACTCTCAGTGTGCATATGTGCAGACAAGAGCAGAAACTGCACTGAATTTGTAAAAACTACCATCCAGACCCTCAGCCCCATGCATCTGAATCTGCAGTCCCAACGTCACTCCGGGCACCAGGTGACTGGCTCTGCCTACACAATACGCAGGGGACTGTTTGGTACAGCAGAGGACAACCTGGAGATTACTTAGTGGGCTTAAGCCAAGACTGGTACTGCTTTTTGTTTTGTTTTGTCTTTATATTTTTGATATCTTTGCCTGTGTTGAGTGGGGGTTGTCGGTTGGTTTTACATGTGAAGGTATTTGATTTTTTCTTTGTTGTTGTCGTTGTTGTTGTGCTTGGTGATTTGCTTTGTTCTGAAATTGCCCTACCAGGGCCCAGCTTAAGAGGCACATATCCAGAGGCCAACTCCAGACCAAACCAGAGTACTACCGCGTGTGACCCACAAGGCACACACCCAGAGGGAATTCTCTACAGGCACAAGAGCCCATAGAGGCCAAACCACATTTAAGCGGTCAACCCTCACGCAGCAGAACACCCTGCGATGGGCAGAGCCAAGTCTCACAACGAGTCAGCCTAGGATTCACCACACCTACTCAAAAGAGAAAAGCAATTAAAGATCTTCTTTAACAGGACAATACACACAACACAAGAGTCACCTTTGGAGCACAGGCAGAGGAGAAGAACGAAGTAGTGCAAGTCAAATATAAAGGACACACACTACATAAGATAACCCAGCAAGAACTAAGAACTCTAGGGGATCTACCTAATACATTGCAGCAAACACAGAGAGTCAGCCAGAATGGGGAAACAAAGAAACATGTCCCAATAAAAGAACAGAAGAAACCTCCAGAAATTGAACCAAATGAAACAGAGGTAACCAACCTATAAGAGACAGAGTTCAGAACGCTGATGATAAGAATGATTAAGGCGCTTAGAGAAGACATAAAGAAGGATGTAGAAATCATAACGAACAACCAGTTATAACTAAAGAACACAATTACCGAAATTAAGAACTCACTTGAAGGAATTAACAGCAGATTAGATGAAGCAGAGGATCGAATCAGTGACTTAGAAGACAAGTTAGCAGAGATCACCCAAACAGAACAACAGAAAGAAAAAAGAATAAAAAACAATGAGGATGGTTTAAGAGACCTCTGGGATAACATCAAGCGCAACAACATGCGCATCATAGGAATACCAGAAGGTGAAGAGAGGGAGCAAGGGATCGAGAACATATTTGAAGTAATAATGTCCGAAAACTTCCCCAACCTGATAAAGGAAACCGACATACAAGCACAGGAAGTGCAGAGAGTTCCAACCAGGATAAACCCAAACAGGTCCACATCAAGACACATTATAGTTAAAATGGCAAAGGTTAAAGACAAAGAGAGAATCCTAAACGCAGCAAGAGAAAGACAGAGGGTTACATACAAGGGAACTCCCATAAGACTATCAAATGACTTTTCTACAGAAACATTGAAGGCCAGGAGGGAGTGGCAGGAGATACTCAAAGTGATGGAAAACAAAGACCTACAACCTAGATTGCTTTATCCAGCAAGGCTATCATTTAAAGTTGATGGAGAGATAAAGAGCTTCCCAGAAAAGAATAAGCTAAAGGAATTTACCACCAAGCCAGCATTGCAAGAAATACTAAAAGGACTTCTGTAAATAAAAGAAAGATGAAAACAATCTAACTACAAATTTAAAAATGGCAATAACTATGTACCTATCAATAATCACTTTAAATGTAAACGGGTTAAATGCTCCAATCAAGAGACATAGGGTGGCTGAGTGGATAAGAAAGCAAGACCCTTGTATAGAACAAAAGACACACACAGGCTGAAAGTGAAGGGTTGGAGCAAGATATTTCATGCAAATGGAAATGAGAAAAAATCTGGAGTTGCAATACTTATATCTGACAAAGTAGATTTTAAAATGAAGAACATATTAAAAGACAAAGATAGGCACTATATAATAATAAAGGGATCGATCTGACAAGAGGACATAACCCTACTAAACATCTAAGCACCCAGCATAGGAGCACCAAAATATATAAAACAGGTACTGACTGACATAAAGACAGAGATCAACAGTAACACTATCATAGTAGGGGACTTCAACACACCTCTGACAACAAGGGACAGGTCTTCCAGACAGAAAATCAATATGGAAACAACAGCCTTAAATGAAACATTGGACCACTTGGATTTATTCGATATTTTCAGAGCATTTCACACCAATGCTGCAAAATACACGTTCTTCTCAAGCGCACCTGGAACATTTTCCAAGATAGACCACATGTTAGGCCACAAAACAAGTCTTGATAAATTTAAGAAAATTGAAATCATACCAATTGTCTTCTCTGATCACAATGCTATGAAATTAGAAATGAACTACAGGAAAAAAAATGGAAGACACACCAATTCATGCAGGCTGAATAACATGTTACTAAAACATGAATGGGTCAAGCGGGAGATCAAGGAAGAAATCAAAACATATCTCGAGACAAACGAAAATGAAAACACGACGACCCAAAATCTATGGGATGCCGCGAAAGCAGTCCTAAGAGGGAAATTCATAGCTTTGCAGGCCTACCTAAAGAAACAAGAAACATCAGTAATCAATAGTTTATCTTCACACTTAAGGGATCTGGAAAAAGAACAGCAAAATAAGCCCAAAGGGAGCACAAGGAAGGAGATAATAAAGATCAGAGCAGAAATAAATGAAATAGAAACCAGAAAAACAATACGAAAGATCAATGAATCCAAGAGTTGGTGCTTAGAGAAGATAAACAAAATTGACAAACCTTTCGCCAGACTCATTAAAAAAAAGAGAGAGAGGACCCAAATTAATAAAATCAGAAAAGAAAGAGGAGAAGTGACAACAGACACTGCAGAAATACAAAAAACTTTAAGAAATTACTATAAGCAACTATATGCCAACAAATTTGACAACCTGGAAGAAATGGACAATTTTCTAGAGGCGTACAACCTTCCAAGGCTAACTCAAGAAAAAACAGAAAACTTGAGTAGACTGATTTCCACCAGGAAAATTGAATCAGTCATCAACAATCTCCCAACAAACAAAAGCCCTGGACCAGATGTCTTTACAGGTGAATTTTACAAAATGTTCAAAAAAGAATTATCACCTATTCTCCTCAAGCTCTTTCAAAAAATCCAGAAGGAGGAAAGGCTCCCAAACGCTTTTTATGAAGCCACTAGCACCCTGATCCCAAAATCAGACAAAAACACCACAAAAAAAGAAAACTACAGTCCGATATCACTAATGAACATAGATGCAAAAATCCTCAACACAATATCAGCGAACAGAATTCAGCAATACATGAAAAAGATCGTACACCATGATCAAGTGGCATTCATCCCTGGTATGCAAGGGTGGTTCAACATCTGCAAATCAATTAATGTGATACACCACATTAACAAAATGAAAAATAAAAATCACATGATCATATCAATAGATGCAGAAAAAGCATTTGATAAAATCCAGCAACCATGTATGATAAAAACCCTAAAGAAAGTGGGAATAAGAGGGATCATATCTCAACATAATAAAGGCCATATATGACAAACCCACAGCTAACATCATACTCAATGGAGAAAGCTAAAACCATTCCCCCTAAGATCAGGAACAAGGTAAGATTTCCCACTTTCTCCACTTCTATTCAACATAGTGCTGGAAGTTCTAGGCACAGCAATCAGACAAGAAAAAGAAATAAAAGGCATCCAGATTGGTAAGGAGGAAGTAAAATTGTCATTATATGCAGATGATATGATACTATATATAGAGAACCCTAAAGACTCCACCAAGAAGCTGTTGGAGCTGATAGATGAATTTAGTAAAGTAGCAGGATACAAATTATTATTCAGAAATCAGTTGCATTTGTATATACCAATAATAAAACATCAGAAGGAGAAATTAAAAAAGCAATCCCATTTACAATCGCTCCAAAGATTATAAAATACCTGGGAATAAATTTAACCAAAGAAGTAAAAGATCTGTACTCAGAAAATTATAAGACACTGAAGAAAGAAATGAAAGAAGATACAAATAGATGGAAACACATGCCATGTCATGGATAGGAAGAATTATTACAGTTAAAATGTCCATACTGCCTAAGGCAATATACATATTCAACGCAATTCCTATCAAACTACCAACGACGTTTTTCACAGAAATAGAACATATAATCCTAAAATTTATATGGGACCATAAAAGACCCCGAATAGCCAAGGCAATCTTGAGAAATAAGAACAAAGTGGGAGGTATAACAATACCTGACTTCAAATTACACTACAAGGCTACAGTAATCAAAACAGCATGGTACTGGCATAAAAACAGACACATAGATCAATGGAACAGAATAGAGAGTCCAGAAATAAATCTATGCCTATATGGCCTTTTAATCTATGACAATGGAAGCAAGAATGTACGGTGGGGTAAAGACAGTCTATTCAATAAATGGTGCTGGGA
>NW_022680426.1:134237-163562 GCF_004115265.2 Rhinolophus ferrumequinum
GACCACTGAGAGCAGTTTGGGTTTGCTCCCAAGTTAGGTTGGGCAAGTTCTCAGGGAATCACCAGGGTGGGGTGGACAATATTATCCAGGTTGAGGTAGACTCAAGAGATGGCGGCTCCTATGTCTCACACTGTGACAGGTGATGGATCAGTTCAGAAACAATGGATTCTACAAGCACCTCTGTGTGGGAGAAAGCACCCCTCCAGCCGTCACCCTAAAGGCAGAAAACTTTGTTCCTTTCCTTATGTCCCTGACATATTTTGAATTACTGCCCAGAGTTGGAGCTCAGAGCAAGTGAGTCTGTCAGTTAGTAAGTAATTCCATTCCCAAGTCCTTTAAGAGAATCGACTGGGACTCTAGCCACCTTTCATCTCACCCAGCCACTGGTTTCCACACCCAGAAGTTATGGGGATATCTCTCTGGCACTGGGATCCTGGGCTAGGGTGTCTGGTGTGGAGCTGGTTCCACTTGCAGCTCCAGGTGGAGCACCACAACCATGATATCCCTCCTGATTTTTAACAGTTACGCAGGGGTCTGGCATCAGCTCTTTCTGTTTTTCTGCCCCTCCTACCAGTCTCAAGGTGACTTCTTCTGTATGTCCTTAGAGGTAGGACTTTGGTTGAGCTATACTTCAGGTGATTCTCAGTGATGATTGTTCTGTAGTTTATGTGGTCGTGAGAGGAGGCAAACATGGCATTTACCCACTCTGCCATCTTGACTACGAATCCCCAATTTTTTCAATTTTTGATACCTTAATATAATAGATTTCTCTATAAAACTGTGATGTGACAACTCCTGGAACTAACATGCACTTAGACTCCTTATCAACCTATTAAGAGAATAAAATTATAATAAATTAATTACAACGAAAACACAAAAGAAAGATGCCCTTGAAAATCAGGATCCTAAAACACTTTATATTAATCAACTCTAGATGAATTGTTGACAGGTTACATTTCACACATACCTGACTTGTGTTTTTTCTAATGTCTTGAAATCCTGTGTCTCAGCTTCTGAATTCATACGGTAATCTGATCTAACCTCCAGTGAAGCCTCTGACATAGACAGTTTTTTTATGGAGTCAGGTATCCATTGTTTAAATTGTCTCCAAGCACCTAGGAATATGATTCTGTTAGTGATTTTATAATCACATCTATTAAGTTATGTTAAAATTCGCTAACTCTAACACATTAATATAATATATAACTTGAAAAAGATCACCCCATGCATCAGTTCACCTTCTTTTCTTCTTTTGGACACAATTCTGTTTACTGAATCTGGGTAGAGACCCAGAAGGTGGTATCCTGCTGCCCACTCACTATTACGTAGGTTACTTGAACAACAGATTCCGCACACTCTCCATTTCCCCTGATGAAGCTGCAAAGCTTAACAATCTACTGACATCTCAAGGGGAGCTAGGTAAGTCGGTGGGACTAGTGGTAGTCAATTCTACATTGTGGAATGTTTCCCCTCTTTTTTATCACAGGCTTAAATTGACTTCCCAAGTCCTCACGTATGCAGTCCACTGCTCACAACCTTCCAAAAGATTTTTGTATCTTAGAAGAAAAGCGAACTCATTCCAATGGTCTTCAGGGCCCCAGGTAATGTGGCCTGGACCTCCCTTCCTGCTACACATGATTCCTGCCTCCCCTCACTCGTCTGAAAATGGAGATCCAATGCCAAATTAATAAATCGGAGACAGCTACAATTCTCTTTGAAATGGACAAACTTATGTCCAAATAATAGTAAATGGGTTTTGAGATGAGAAATATGAATTTGTAAAAATATTCAAGGACAATTATACATAGCAGTGGGAAGATTAAATCAAGTAGAGTTTTGGTAAAACTCCTTACATTTGTCCCAAATTATGATTTAATGAAAAATTAGCTGCCTTTAAGGAGGTCACAGGTCAGAAGAATACATTATTTTGGACTGAAATACTTCCAATTTATATCAAATGGACATGAATAAAAACAAAATTATACGAACTAAAATGTGGAAAAAACTACTGAGGGAAAGGGACAGCATCTACACTTCAGTTCAGGTGGGAAATCTAGAATTAACTCTCTAGGTAATCCACTTAATTGAACCTTTATCTCTAAAAACTCTGTTTGCATAGGAGCATTTCCATTTATCTGCTTCATAATGGTATTACAATGTGGTAACAGAAACATGAAAATTATTATTGTAGCAGTATAAGACTAAATCATTCATGTCAATGTGTATCTATTAACAATTTATACCTTAAAACTTCATAGTCAACACCATGCCTTTACTCAAAGTAAAGCACCTCACAGGTCTAACTTTCATTTGCTGGATACAATGTATGCTTTAAGCTGTTACAGCAAATACATTTGTAATCTATATATTTTTAATATTCAGCTAGATTCAACATTTAGCCATCATCAAATATTTGAACACTGAATTTTCTTTCAAGAAATTTGAAAACTATCTTTTTGGATACTTACTTCTCTTTCTGATTTATCATTTTCATCCTGGCACATTCTTCCTTTCAAGTGATTAAATTTGTTGACTAACTTCTTATGTCTCTCTTTCACCATAAGATCTTGTTTTTCACATTCAGCTTGAAGCACGTTTCTGAGCTCCTGAAGCTGCTCTTCAATATTCATTCCTGAGTTTTCATTATTGTCACTTTTGTTGAACGCGTCATACAGTTGCCATCAAAGAAGCATATTTCCACTTTGTAGTTCAGAATTTTCTGCTTTAGGAATTCCAGCTTTCCAATATATGTGTTCACTTGTCCTTGTTCCCTTTGATACATGAGTTCAATTTCCTCCTCTTGACACTGAGTTTGGTTTAGGTCTTTCAGTACAGGTTCAAAAACCAATGGTCTTTCTCTGACAGCAAATCTTGTGTGAGGGAGCTCAGTGTCTAAGCTATTGGATTTACTTCCAGCTTTAGAAAGTTGCTGAGAAAGAATCTCACTGTTTTCTTTTAGGTTGCACATAGCAAACCCGATTTTGTCCATGAAATGCAAGCATTCATGTCTTAATCCCTGGAAAGCATTTTGTAGGTGTCTTATTAATTGCTTAATAAGCTCATAATGATGGAGAGGAACAGTAACCAGCATACACAGGTTGGAATCCGTTTCTGTATTCAATCTTTGTTTGCTCTGTCTTTCATTCTCCATTTGAGAGTTCAGATGTATTCTCAGCTGTTGGGACATTAAGCTGTCTGTTTTATTCAAATACTGTTTTTGTTAGTGTTTCGTCATTCAGTTTTATCGTCTTTTGAAGACGGTCTTTCTTTTCTTTTACATTTGCAGTGTCCTGAAAGTATTTTTTTTTTTCATTTCCTGATTCTGAGTTTTCAGTGTGTCCATTTGCAGTCTTAGTATGGCGATTTCATCCTACAATATGTGATTTTCACGCAACAGGTCTTTTTCTTTTTTGTAACTCTCAGAAACCTAAGTAAAAAAGGAGACTTGTAGCTAGCACTCAATGAAATGACATATCATGATATCCTCTGAAATTAAAGAAGAACCTAAATGTTTATATAATGAAAAGGTTGCAGTAACTGGATATCCCATTGGAAAAACACAACGTTGAATCCAAATCTCCAACTTTATACAAGCATAAATTCCCCAAAGTAAAAAAATGTAATATAAGATGGTGAATCCATGAAAGTGAAGAAGAGAATTTTAAAATCATAAGAGAATATTAAGAGTCTCAGAAGTGGAAAGCCAGCAAACCCAGAAGGCATGAAATAAAAGATTAAGAAGTCTGACTACATTTTAAAATAGAGGTTACCGTCTGAATACACATCTATATCACCGTAAGAGTATTCGCTCTGCATACCTTTGGACTGATTACATTTCCTAGAATTTTTTTCCCAAGAATATTCAAAAGATATTCTACATTTCTAATTTTTTCAGAGTCACTTATAAGATTAAATCTACTAATCATTGATAAATCTAGGCATTGCGCTAGCACTTCTTTATACATCAATGAACTCATTTCGTTATCACAATCTCGAATAGAATGATTAAAAAGATGAGCAAGTTCAGGATTTTCCCCAGGACTTTGGACTCTACAATAGTGTGCTTGCTGCTCTTCTAGTGTAAATATATAAATTCAAATGAAGCCATAGAGTTCAAAAAACTCAGGGTAAATAAAAATTATAGACCTCTTCTTAGAAAATAGTGAGATTATTTGCTGCAGCAATAAGCGTTATTTCCTTTTCATAATGTTTAAAGGAGAAATAAATGTGCAATAGGGGAAAATACACTGACCTCTTTGAATAAAATACTCAACAATAAATTATCTGGTGGTGGTCTTCAAGTATGTATCATTGCATACAATTTTCTTCAAAAGTTCCCAGCACTGAAATAGGACTCTAATTGGAGCAAATAGTTACTTTTCTTAAAAGTAGGAGAATGAGATCTAAAAGACAGCCTCTGCACTGGCTATACTTCTACTTCTTACAATCAGTGGAAGTGAAAACTAACCTCTTTACTAATACAGCAAGGGGATGAAATCACTGCCTCAAACTGAAACTTCTGTTATTAGTAGCAATAGTTTTGAGATTGTAGAAAGCTCATCAATCCCTGTAAAAAGTATTGAAAGCCTCCCCTTTACATGAAACATTGTGAACGTCACTACTTGATTGTTGGACATAAAAGGATTTCAATCAAGAATATCATTTATTGCAATGGACCAAAAATGTCACTCGCCCTAAAATACACACACAGACACACACACACACACACACACACTTTTAAAAACCTCTACAACTCCCATATGTATAACATTGGCTTTTAAGATCTGTAAATACACAAATACACACACATATTTGAAAATGACTAAACAAAATACCTCAGAATTCATTTTTTAAAGATTTTTTTTTTGTCTCCTTGTTGTTGTTGAAAACAATTGGTCAGAATTGCATCTTCTAACATTCTGTTGTCCTGGTCTCCAGAAAGTGGCCTCTGAGTGTCGTTTTCCTCTTGCCCCTACAGTGAATTTAACAATATTTTTTAAAGATTAATAACTGCAGAATAGGCAAACTTCAATTAGGAGCCCACATCATTAACATCAATCAGTAAGAGAAGTAAATTCCTAAATATTAATTCAAATTATACACTATGATAGTGTTATACATTGACATAGTAATCTGTTGTATCCAATTCTAACTTATTCAACACCCACTAATAAGAGCAGATAGAAAATTAAATCATATTTACTGATTTCCTACAATGAAATGAAAGAAATTAGAAAGTTATTGTTTGTGCCCTAACAACCAAAGGTCCCATCCTGGAAGGTGTGATTTTCTTAAAAGTCAGTAGAGTTGATTGCATGACCCCATTCTCTCCCTGAATGTAGCCTCAGAAGTCCATTACACAGATGTCACAAGGAAGAATCCATCTCTAACCTTGGCCTTAGTGACCATCCGTACGGAACTGTACATTATGAACCACTGAGAATCATGACACCTTTCACGTGCGTCCGAATCAGTGGCCATCATTTTCACATACTTCATAATTTCAACTGTCTCATCATGTGATTGAATATTTGATGTTACTTTCTTTATCATGGAAGGAAGTTATAAAAATTAAAGGAGCAAACAATATTCAGGACTTTTTTTCTCCTCAATCCCAAGGATAAATTTGAGCTACAAATATCTATAGATTCTAACATTTTAAGTTTTGTAACTGCTTCAAATGTTATAAATAAATAAACATGTCATATACAACTGTTGTCCTCATTAATCTTTCAGATTTCAAAATTTATCTTAGTTGCTTTTAATCTTACACTTTTATAAACTGAGGCTGTAGTTTAAGACAGTCTTCATTATAATCAAGATTTATCATAACAAAGCAATTTACTTTGGTTGTGGAATTTGTTGGTTTGGGGCCCTGGATTTTTTAACTCACAGCACACCGGAAACTACATCTGGGTTGACATCAGTGCACAAAAGGGAAGAGGCTAATCCTAGAGCCTGCTTCACCACAGAAACTTTAAAAAAATTACATAAAATTGTCAAAATTAACTCTGACAGAACTCTAGAAAACAAGCCAAGCTTTATATCAACAAAGTGAACACTAAATCTGGGAGGAAAAAAAGCAACTTAAAAATGATAGAATGTTTTGTGGCATTTTAATTTGCCTTTGTTCCAACCCACTGCCTGGTAAGTACAGTGCTGGTGGTGGTCTTCAAGAAGGGGGCCTGTATTCCTGATGTGGGATCCTGGGCTGTGTTTCAGAGGGTGCAGAACAGACCTTGTTCACAAAGAGTTATTTGTATGTTCTAACCTGTGTGAAAGCTAGAAGACTGACACAAAGCACTGCCCCCTTTTGACTACTTCAGAACTCACTGATGGTGAAAAGAGGCAGGCAGACTGCAAAAGCAATGTAAAGCAAACTGACAGCTCACAGCCACTTAGGACAAAACATTATATAGATTGAGGCACACAAAAGACCAGTGAAAGCCATGGGTGAAGAGCTACAGAGGGAGTTTCTCTGTAAAGTTGATGTATTCAAAGGCACTGCTGTATGCTGGAAATTTAGACACACACATCCTCAAGGCAGGATGCCTGCTCAGGAAAGACATAAGAAAACTCTAAGCTTTTACCTTTGGCTGATCTCTGGTCTCAGTGTAGCAGGAAATAAAGGCTAAAGAGGACTTGTAAATGGCCTGGCTAAGCACTGAAGGAGTAGCCCCGCCTAGGTTGAATTTGCAAAGCCAGGAAAAGGTTAGGATTTTTAAAATATTTTTAAATCTCTCTCTCTCTCTCTCTCTCTCTCTCTCTCTCTCTCTCTCTCTCTCTCTCTCTCTCTCTTTCCCTGTCTCTGTCTTTCTCTTCTTTTTCTTTTTTCTTTTTCTTTTTTGCCTCTAATGTTCAAGAAAATTTAGGTCAAACACTAGCTGAACAATAGCTACAGGTACAGAGACTTAAGAGATCACAAATGATAAAGAATACAGACATGTAAAATAGTTGATAAAGTTCATTAAACAAGCAGCTACAACCTACAAGCAACAGAAACCCTAAGGAGGGAGAAAACCTTGATTGAAAAGACTACATGATAATAATATTCAGGATGTCTAGTTTTCAATGAAAAATTACAAAGCATGGGAAAACAATTTGGCCCATTCACACAAAAATTAAAGTTAACTGTCATTGTCTCTGAGGAAGCACACTGATTGGAATTACTAGACAAAGACTTTTAATCATGTATCTCAAATATATTGCAATAGTTAAAGAATGTCATAACAATAATGTTTGAACAAACAGAAAATATCAATAAAGAGACAGAAGTTATTGAAAAGAGCCAAATACAAATTCTAGCGATGAGAAGTATAATTATTAAAATGAAAAGCTCACTACAGGATATCAATAGCAGAATTGTATAAACAGAATAAAGAATCTGCAACATGGAAAATAGACCTAATGAAATTATTCACTTGGAAGAGCAAAAAGGCAAAAGGATGAAGAAAATGAACAGAGCCCAAGAGTTCAAACAAACCAACATACAGTGGGAATCCCAGAAGAAGAGAAGGCAGGAAAAAAAACAAAATCCATAAAGAGTTCTTCCCGTAAGCAGCCTGAGGTGACCTCTGAAAATGGTTCGCCATTCGCTTGACTCAGAGAACCCCACAAAATCATGTAAATCAAGAGGTTCGAATCTACATGTTCATTGTAAGAACACTCGTGAAACTGCCCATGCCATCAAGGGTATGCAAATCTGAAAAGCCACCAAGTGTCTAAAGGATGTCACATTACAAAAGCAATGTGTGCTGTTCCGTCGTTATAACGGTGGAGTTAGGAGGTGTGTCCAGGCCAAACAATAGGGTTGGACACACAGTCCAACACAAAAAGAGAGCAGAATTTTCACTGAGCATGCTTAAAAATGCAGAGAGTAATGCTGAACTTAAGGGTTTAGATGTAGACTCTCTGGTCATTGAACACATCCAGGTGAACAAAACTCCCAAGATGCAGCCCAGAACTTACAGAGCTCATGGGTGTATTAACCCATACAGGAGCTCTCCCTGCAACAGAGAGATGATCCTAACTGAGAAAGAGCAGATTGTTATTGTTCCTAAACCAGAAGAGGAGGTTGCACAGAAGGAAAAGGTCTCTGAGAAGAAAGTGAGAAAACTAAAACATATGGCCCGGGAATAAATTCAGCATCAAATAAATGCTAATAAAAGTAAAAGCAGAAAAAAAAGCATAAAGAATATTTAAAGAAACCATAGCTGAAAACTTTCCAAGTTTGATAAAAGATGCAGATCTACATATTCAAGAAGCTTAATGAACTCCAAAAATTGTAAATCAAAGAGGTTCATACCAAGACACATCACCAAACTCTTCAAAGCCAAGGACAAACAATCTGGAAAGCAGCAAACACAGAAACGAAAAACACGTCAGCACAAAAGTTTCTGCAATGAGATGCACAGCATATGGCCTGTCAGACACTATGGAGGCCAGAAAGCAGGGCAATGACATTTCAAAATTGCTGGACTGGGTTCTGGTTTACGATGGCCACTTAGGAAGATCCTGAACTCATCTCTCCCCACATACACACCAAATCTACAGCTATATAAGGAACAATTTACTTTGAGAAAAAAAACTAACAACTGGTAGAGGGACCCCTGCTCGTCGGGTGAACGAGAGGGAAAACGCATGCGAGCGGTTAGGAAGGGCTGAGACAAAATCTCGCCATGAACCCCACCCCAGTACACTGTGAGTGCTCCATAGCTAATGTGGTGAGAGGCTGCCATGTTGGACAGGGCAGACACAGGACGTTTCCATCATCACAAACAGTTCTATCAGACATCACTGCTGTGGAAGTTTCCAGTCCTACCTTTCCAGTATTGTTTCTTGTTTCTGAAAGGAATGTTTTGCTCATCCCTGCGGTGTTTCTTTCACACCTGCACTGATATCACTGAAGTCACCCTTGCCTCATCAGCATGGCTGATATATAGCAGTCCTCATTCAGAGGAATTAATTTCTGGCCCTGCTCTAGGTAAAAGTGTATGAACTTTGTTGTCATAGAGGTTTGTACTCATGTCTGCATCCACCATTTTCTAACTGTGTGGCCTTGGGCAAATCATTAAATCGTAAATTACTTTCCCCTTCTATAAACTGTGGAAAATACATACTTCACAGAGTTATGAGAATTAAATGAAATAACAGAAATTAAGGGCCTAATTCAGTACCTACTACATGTATGTGCTCAATGAATGTGATTTCCTTCCATCATATTCCTTGTCTCCAGGTGTGACCAAGTTAGATAGAACCTGGCCTTCCAGGGGAAGGATTTACTGGTATCTCCGGGAGTTCTGAAGTTTAGAGGCAGAGGAGAACAGTAATCACTCGGGGAAATCTAATATGTGATTAAGAGACGGCTTTCCTTGCTTGGACATCATAGGCCAAGATTCAAGATTGCCAAACAAATCATATAGGTGCTTTGGTGGTAAAAATGTTTAGGAAAACAGGTAAAGCCTCATTTGAGGGTAGCAGACGAGAAAATGTCCAAGGAAAATATGGTAAATGCCTCCTGAACCAGAATATTGGAAAAGCAAAACGAGCCAGGTGTGACAGGTGTAGTCATCCTGAAATGACTCTCATGGGATAAACAGTAATTCTCTGTTTCTAGACCCAGAAGACCATTAGACAGGCTGAGGGATTTTTCAGTGATTTCTATGCCACAATTTTTCTTTCACCTCTAAATGAAACTGATGAAAGTGATTGACCGTCACTCTTATTCCTGAAATACAGTGCTACAAGACTGTTCCATGATGGAGATTAGTTATTTATACATAAATAAAAAGTAGAAGGAAACTGAAGCACATAACGTTTTACAAAGTTCTCTTGTGCACACCAACAAACATGAACTTTTATATGTGGGTCCAGCAAATTGTGCGTGCACACCCGCCCCCTCAATGAGGAAGGCTAGCCTGCCACCCCAGTGCTCTCTGTCTTCCCTCTCAGCCATCCTCAGCATGTCACTCTTTTGCAGGCCAGTTCTCCTCATTGTCACAAGCTGGTGTAGCACTTTCCAGATCAGTCAGTTACAACAGTATGGACGGGGAGGAGAAGGACTATTATCCAATGTGCCTCTACAAAGAGTGATATACGTGCTTTCATGTTCATTGCGGCTTTATTTACGGTGGCCAATGCATGGAAACAACCAAAGTGTCCTTCGATAGATGGATGGAGAAAGAAGACGTGGTATATATACACAATGGAATACTATTGGGCCATAAGAAAAATGACATAGTGCCGTTTGTGACAACATGGAGGGATCTTGAGATTATTATGCTTAGCGAAATAAATTTCAGAGAAAAAGTCGAGAACCATTTGATTTCACTGATATGTGGGATATAAATCTAAAGCAACGAAGAAATAAGACAAACAAAGAAACAAAAAACTCACAGACACAGACAATAGTTTAGTGGTGACCAGAGGGCAAGGAGGGAGAGAGGTCGTAGATGAGGGTAAACAGGGTCAAATACACGGTAACGGGAGGAGAACCGACCCTGGGTGGTGAGCACACAGTGTGATACGAGTAGATTGTAGTACAGAATTGTACTTGAAACCTACATAACTTCAATAACCATTGGCATCCCAATACATTTTAATTAAAGAAACAAAAAAGGGACTCAGAAGACTTCTGACATTTCTCTGGGTGAAAATGCCCACATCTGATTCAGTGACTGACACAAAAACTGGATCACAATGACTGGCATGGATCACGTGGAATTTCTTCCTGGGACATGGATAGTGTGACCTCTCTCAAGTCCCATGGGTTAGGGCTAGACAGTAGAACACAATCAATGCTCCGCATCAGGAGAAAAGGTGGGACCAACTCTTAGGAACACAAGGTTTTTTCTTCTGGTAATATTTCTTGAAACTTCGTTCTCTATGCTTCCCAACGTGTAGGGAACAACACCCACTGCATTTCTCCAAAGCCAATCTTAGGTAATCTTGACTATCCTATAATACTCTCCCTGTTCTTGGCATTGTATGGACCTTACCTGAAATTGTCCTGAATTAACTTTTTCCATTCATTGTTATTCTTTGTCTATAGAGGAAATAAAGTGAATGAAACAATCTATTTCCTCTGGGAAATTAGTTTTTTGTATGCACAGCCTCCTCTAAAAGAACACACGCAATAGCTTGTTACATCCCCACTGGTGTGTCCCATGAAGCTTTCTGCTGGCCACTTCACCAGATTCTCAAGACTTCCCAAATCTAACAGTAATTACACACAGTTTTCTGGCAGATAGAAAAACGTTATAGGGCCATGTACGCAATCTTTCCTCTTACACGTATCTCTTCATTTACTATTGTGTTTTTCTGCTTGGGACTAGAGGCATAAAGATTAATAAAAACAGACATAATTCATGACCTCGTGGAACTTGAGCCTAGCAGGAAAGCCAGACATTCACCAATCATCACAAGCAAATGAAAAATTATAACCATGATAAGTGCCAAGAAAGAGAGAAGCAAGAGAAGTCAGAACATGTGCCATGAGGACGTGAAGCTTAAGCTTTTATTGTAGGAAGACAGCAGCCAAATGGGTAAGTAGTAGAGGGGTAGGAGCATGATCCAGACAGAAGGAATAGCATAGGAGAAGGTTCTGTGACAAGAGAAAGTGGCACAGCGTGAAAAAGGCCAAAGAGGTGGGAGCATAGAAAGAAAGGTGCGAGAGGTGGTGCTGGGGAAAGCCAGCATCTGAGGTGGAAGGCAGATCACGCAGGCCCGGGTCACTCACAGTTCGAGTTTTAGTCTTTCTCCTATGTGTAGAGGGCAATTTCTGAAGTGTCTTATCTAGGGGATGGCATGATCAGATTTGCATTTGAAAGGGTTATTCTGCCCAGTAGAGATCATACTGGAGGCATCAAAGCCACTTTTCAGGCTAATGCAATATACCACATGAGAGACGTTGCTATCTTAGACTAGGGTGGAAGCTGAGGGAAGCGAAGAATTCAGAAGAGAGTCAGGATGTAAGAAATTGCCAGGATTCCGTGATGGATTGGGTGCTAGGTAAGCTAGCAGAGCCTGATGAATGGTGGTGCCCATCAATGAAAAGGGAACATAGAAATAGGACTGGGTTTGGAGGTTGAGGAACAAGTTTAAGAACTGCTGAGCTGAAGGAATCTCTGAGACAGCCAAGTGCACATGTCAAGAAACTAACTGGATCTATAGATCTGGAAGGACTCAGAGGATTAAAACGGAGAAATCTATTTATGAATGAACTTCACATAGGTTATCATTTAAAGTTTGGGCATAGGTGAGATAAACCAGAGCAAAGAGTCAATTCAGTGGTTGGAAGGTGTAAATACAGGGTCTGGGAAGCGGGATACACATCTGCAGATGGGACTGAGACGTAGCCAGAGAGGAAGTGAGGAAACAAGGTGAGGGCTGGGTCATAAAAGTCAAGGAAAGAGAGAATGGTTCAAAAGGAAGCCAGTGACCCGCTGCCCTGAATGATGCTAAGTCCTCAAGAAGAATGAGGCCTGGACAGTGTGCACTGGATTTTACCGCAGGGACGTAACTGGGGACTTCAGTGAGAGGTGTTGACCATAGGCGGGGGCTGGATGGAAATGGGTTAGGCAGTAAGTGGGAGGTGAGGCAGTGGATGCTGTGAGTCCTAATAAGTTTTGAAGGAGTTTGGAGGTGGAGGGGAGGGATATAGTAGGGTAGCGGGGGCAGTGTGAGAGCGCCAAGCACACTTACTTTTAATGGGAGGATCTTGAACATATTTAAATGCTAAAGCGAGGATTCAGTTAGAAGTAGAGACTGAAGTTACAAAATAGGGAACAGGTTGTTACTACTGTAAAGACCTAGAGAAAGAACAGGCAGATGGGATCCAAAACACAAGTGGAGGGATTGGCGTTGAGGAAAAGACCTGTCTAAGCTGGGAGGGATACAAGCGGAGACTTGCTGTAGTGGGAGGAGTCCATCAGGTGAGGGGCAGAATCCAGCAGCCCTGGAAGCCAGGCCACCTGTGGATGATTCAGCTGAATGAGAAATACACTCTATCTTTGCCTTAAGTCCTTTGAGGCACATGTTTTAACACTTGTAAACTAATGCAGAAAAAAATTATAACAAACATGCTTAATCTGACTCCATCTCCTCATATTCAGGCATTGTCCGAAACTCACTAGGCTGGGGTCAGTCTCAGAGCTATCAAACTGACAGAAAAGGATTTCACAATTTTGAATTGCTTTAACACCACGTAAGGAATAGAATATATGAAGGTCTGCCTGGGAACATTTCGGGAGGTAAACTCTCACAGTGGCTGGGGTACGTGCTTGGCCTTGGAAGGATTGGCTACCCTCCCAAGGACCAAGAAAATATTTACAGGATGTGGAGCCTGGCCTTCGCGTTGGTGCAGGTGGGCCGAGCTCCGATACATCTAATCTTGTACCAAGGCCTGGCCCCGGCTCCTAGCCAGATCCGAGATCAGTTCCTTGTGTTGTTAACACGTATGCTTATTGGCTCCTTGCCGCTGTTGTTAGTGAAGTCCCCCAAAAGCCGAGGCAAGCACAGCAGTAGTTGTTGTTCCCCGGCCACCTTGGCTGCTGCAAGATATCCTGCCCGTGCTGATGACTTTACTTGACTGGGATTTCGCCCACACTGACGAAGGGCCGGTGCTGTTTCTGCGCATGAGGTTTTGCCTGTGCTGACCAAGGGCCGGTGCTGTTTCTACGACTCTAATTGACTGGGCCCTGGTGGTATGATGAATTGCCTCCTTGCTTGTTAGTGGTACAATAATATATCCCCCTAATCTCTGTCTTGTCTTACTTTCACTTTGTAATAAAACTCTTTAACCCCTTCATCCCGGCTTGTGGTGGTGTGTCTTGAGTATTGGGCCTTGATATTAAGTCTGTGCACAGCAATCGATAATACTTATCGATACACACCAACACCACAGAAAATGCGATCATAAATATTTAGCCAAATGCTATTTTGCAGTCAATTGGAGAAATCTAAAGTCCATGTGTAGGATAACTAGAAAAGCCAGCAGGAGAGTAATTGGATGCCAACTGCTTTAATGATTATTCTTGGCCATCCAATCTCAGAAATGCATTCAAAGTCTGTTACCAAACATGTACAGCCAGATCTGAAGCATGCTAATAAATTCTTAGTTTTTAGTGGTTTTTACTGCCTGGCTTGTGAATAGTGGAGTCATATTGCTCTTTCCACTTCCAAAAATATAATAAAAAAAAAAGAAAGAAAAGAATCTGATGAGTCTGCATGAGAAAGGGCTCATCAAATTGCCAATATGTTGCACTGAGTTTGAAACTTGGTCTGTAACGAAACATTTGTGAGCAACATTAGTGCAGTATCCACTTTATTCATAAGAGTCATTGCCCCACATTCAGCCTTTGTAGGAGCAACGCAAATCACAACCTTATTCCACTTGTGGGTTATCATTTAATGCAGTGACCCTAGTTTGATAGAGTGTGACTGCATATTGGAGGGAAGATATAGCCAAACCTTGTTCAACAGCTTGTAATCAGGAAAAAAAAATAAATGTAAAAACTCAAAAACAGCAATGTGACAAACTTTTAAAAATGGGAAATTGAGGCAATCTTGTGGTTATGGAGAGGTAAAAATAAAAAGTTTCTCTCTCTCTCTCTCTCTCTCTCTCTCTCTCTCTCTCTATATATATATATATATATATATATATATATATATATATATATATGAAAGAATCATTGCCAAATCAAGCCCAGTTTGAATAGTTGTCCACATTCAACTTTCCTGGGTTACATAATCCTTCCCAGAAGAGATCCTTCCATCAGACCAACGGCTATTACAAAATCAGTCAATAGGATATGGTCTTTCCTTCTACGTTCCCTCCAATGTAGCTCATCTTTTCTATGCCTTACCAGGACTCCTAACGATGATTTCTTGGGCATGCTTTCCCACGGTACAGCATACAATACATGGTCACCTTAAGAACCAGTCATTAATTTTGTTTGAGTTTTTACACTGATGTGATTCAACTCACCCTCTCAAACCTGCCCTGCTAGTCTGTAACCAATTGATACTGCTGTCCCAATATTTGACTGGAGGGCCCTCCTTGTTCTTCCTGGGGAGTCTTTCTGCAGCTTTTAGACACACCCTCTCAGGGATCACTCTAGTCGGCCGGCATCCTGCCTCTCCTCCCCTCTAAATTGGTGGGGCCCAGTCACCTTTCTGATCTAGTAACACTGAAAGCACCACCCCTTTCCTCAAACCCTCTGTGAGAGCAGGTAGACCACCCACATCTCACTCCCCTGACCTATGGAGCTCAATTCCCCTTCACATCTGTTGAGTCTGACCCTCCAAATTTCAACCATTATCATGAGGAAACCTTTCACTTCCTCCAGCTAAATCAACCTGAATTTCTTTATTCTGTTATTATTCTATTGCACCTATTCTTATAGCAAGGAAGAAGCACACTTTTAATATGTCCTCCAGAGAAGAGCTGATTCCTTGAGAATGAGCCCTCCAGGTGCAGGATTTCTGAATTGCTCTTGGGAGCATCGGGCTATGGCAGCTTCACTGAAATGATTTCTTCCCTCAAACCAAGAATGTGCTGTTTTGTTTTTGTTTATTTTTGTAATAAAGCACCCATTTTCTGTTTGTTGTTAATAAAATTCTACTACCCTACAATGGTTAAAGCCAAACTGTAGGTTTCAGATGTCTACAACCGAGACCAGTGTGTATCTAAATAAATCCAGAGCCAACTTGAAACTACAAAGTGTGGAATGCCTATTAAAAGTCTGTTTATAAACAATGTGTATCCATGGGTTGGCCTGTCCATAGATTTCCCCCTTGCTCGTTATTTGGCTTCAAAACAACACCAAAAGGGAACATCCTGTACACACACTTTAAAGCTAACTTACACACACTAGTTTTTAACTTCACACATATAATTTATTGCACTAAATGTCTGACCTGCATACCTGTTTGAAAATTCAGATTGTAAAAGCAGCAAATAATTATCCTCACCCAAGATGCTCTTGTCCTTATAAGTGAATCCATGCCCCAGCTGCACTTGTTACCTAGGCCCCGATGGCACACTGTCTACAGAGGCCCTGTGAAGCTTGTTAAACAGGAGTGCAGTTCAAAATAAAACTGTAGTCATCCAAATTCTAAAGCCAGCCCTCTGGGCACCATGAGCGATCACCAGCAGGAAAGACTAGCACGTGTCACAGCATCTGGCTGCATGACAATAACCACCTCCCAGGGGTCAGTGTGGCCAGGAATTACAGTGGTCACCAAGGTCAAAATACACAGCCTAAGATGGAAAGCGTTTGCAGGGGTCATGAAAGGACAGAAAGAAAAAAGTCTCCACGATCACCCGGCACAAATAGGCCACTGCAATCTTGTCAGGGCACGAACCCCAAAGGCCTGGCACTACAAAAGCTCCGGTCTCTGAATATTACTTTGTTCCTGATTCATGAATCAAAAACAAAGAGTAAAACCTTAAAAGTAACCAAAGATTGTGGGGACAGGGGCCGGGTGTGGAATAGATTATGCTCAAAAAAGGAACAGTTGGGGAACCAATTACTCAACAGCAATTATGGAAGCCAAAGTGCAACAGGATGTCGTCTTCCATATCATCAAAGACACTAACTACCAACCCGGAATTCTCTACGAAGTGAAAATATGAGCCAATACTCAGACAAAATGAAAACAGAGATTCACTACCAGGCATTTCTCACTGATGAAAATCCTAAAGGATGTCCACTACAAACAGAAGAAAAACTACCCCATATGGAAGTTCTGAGATGTAAGTAAGAAACAGAGGAAAGAAAGGGTTAAATATGTAGGTACTTCAAGGAACATGGATAAGATCCTGAAAAAGTTATGAACATATCTTGTGTTTTTATAAGATACAAGACAGAATTCAAGTACAAAGCAACCTAAGCACATGTGTGGAGAAGTGTAAATGTTGTTAAAGTGTTAAAAATCCTTTGTAGTTTCATTATCCACGAAGAGAGATGAAAAAGGCCTCACCAGCTATTAGCATACCAAGTTTAGCAATGTATAAAACAAACCAAGAAAATATCATCACCAAGTTCGGCTTACCTGAGAAATGCTTGACTGATTTGACAAAGGAAACAAGGTAACTAACACACGTGAACAATTAAAAAAATTATCTCCATAGATGCAAAATAAGCATCGAGTAAAATTCAACCTTCATTCATGATAAAACTGCTAATGTAAGAAAACTTCCTTAACACAACTGAAGAACATAGACCTTAAGGTCAGTGCATAATATCTGCCTTTTGGTGTGTTCACCTCTCATAATCCTTTTCCATTGAGAATGAGCAGGATCTGTCCCTTGCCTCTAACCCTCAGAATGTGGCGAAAAGTAAAGGAATATTGCACATGTAAGTAACTCAGATAATTCAGAGTTAATCAAAAGGGGAATGAAGCAGAGTGAGTCTGATTTAGTCAGCTGAAAACCTTTAAGAGAAGACTGAGCGCTGCTCCGTGAAGTGAGAGGTTCCCCTGGCTGCCTCCTGAAGTCTCCGCCATACTGAGTGAGCCCACGTGGCCACGAACCGAGAAGGGCTCTGCCATAGGCTGAATGCTCATGTCATGTCCCCCTCAAATTCATAGGTGAAGTCCTGATGCCCCACGTGATAGTCTTTGGAAACAGAGCCTTTGGGAGACGATTAGGTCGTGAGGATGGAGCTCTCATGAATGGGACGAGTGCCCTTATAAAAGGCCTAAGAGAGATCCCTTGCCCCTCTGCCATGTGTCACAGCAAGAAGACCGGTGTCCATGGACCAGGAAGTGGGCCCTCAGCAGACACTGAATCTGCGAATGCCTCAGTCTTGGAATTTCCAGCCTCCAGAACTGTGAGGAAGAAAGGTCTGTTGTTAATGAGTCCATGGTATATTGTTATCGCAGCCCAACCTGACTCAGACACGCCTCTTAGAACTGTAGGCAACCACTAGGGCCTGAGGGCAGCCTCCCGCTGAGAGCCAGAGAATTGCTGGGAATATAAATACATGGTTAAACAGTCACAGGGAATTCTGCCAACAAACTAAAGGAGCTCCAAACAGCTTCTTCCCAGTGGAGCGTCCTAATGACAATGCAGCCCAGCTGACACCCTGACCGCAGCCTGTGAGATCCTGAGCAAGGACCAGCTGAGCCCAGACGCCTGGCCCATCAGAATGTGAAATAATAATGTGGGGGTTTGTAAGGTGCTAAGTTGGTGGGGATCTGTTATTCAGCAATAGAAAACTAATGCATACTAAAGGACATCTCCTTTTAAAAAACAACACTATTTACATAATTAGAGAAAGATATTCTGATTCTCCTTTGGAATTTCAGAAATACAAGGAATTTCAAAACTATTTCAACTTCTATTCAAGAATATTCCTGCAGTAAGAAAGAAAATGAAAACTCTACGAATTGGAAAGGAAGAAACAAAATTGTCACGATTTTTAAAATATATTGTCTGTATAAGGGGACAATCCAAAAGAATCCACAGATAAAACATTCGAGTGAGAAAAATATGAGAGTTCAGCATTATAGCTGATATCAAGCTCAAAGTGCAAAATATCAATTTTATGTCTATAAGTGAGAAACAAAGAAGAAATGAAGGTGATTTTTAAAATAGCATTTTTAATAGGATCAAAAGTATCAAATAATAGAGAATAAATCCAAAATATATATGCCAGGCCACTATGGGAAATATTTTAAACATTGAGAATTAATCAGACAGACAAATAAAATATTAAATTTGGAAAACTCAATATTTCAAATGTGTTTTCTCCACAGTTTGTTTATAGATTCAATGCAATTCCAATGAAAATCCTTGCTTGTATTTGTAGAGCTTGACAAGCGGATTATAAAAGGTGCATAGAGCCCTTCCCCCCTTTCTTCTTTCTCTTCCCAATCATTTCAGCTCAAAAGCATGGGGACAAAACGGAGCTGTGACAACTCAGTAAGCTGTTGGAGCCAGGATGGAAGAGGAAGGCATAGGTGTGGGAGGGCGCTAGGACAGTGCTGGATCTCAAGTCAGAGCATCCCTGAAAGGCAAGGAACTGGATGAAGGGTCAGAGACTGGGAAAGGTCAGGAGGTGTCAACACAGGAGCACAGGGACCGCCCAGCGCGGGTTTTCAGAGCCTGAAGGGGGAACATCACCTGCAGAGGAGGGGCTCTGGTACAGGGGATCTGAGAAAGGACGTGAGGGCAAGGGCACTCACTGGGAGACCACAGTGGGCTCAACAGTGGTCACCACTCAACGTGGGGTGTTGCAATCCAAGTACACTGAGGAGGACATGTGTTCCATGTGGGCACAGGGACAACAGAGCCTGGTTATGTACAAGGAGATTAAACAAATAAGATACAGACGATGGGAGCCAGCTTACTGTCATAGAAGGGAGTTAACAAATATTGAAGAAAAATCCCTGTGGAATGATCCCTGTGGAATTTGACTGGAATTGAAGAATTGGTAAGAATTCATAGTTTTCATTATATTTGATATTGAATCAACGTGTGCGTGCATGCGTGCATTTCTGTTGACACATATAATCCCTATTTTTCACTGAGGGAGCCGTGAGCAATGACAACCACTAGCAATATGCACACCAACCGCAACTGGTGTCCAGATCCAGGACTCCCGATGTCACTCTCCCCAAAAGGATTCAGGGCTTCTATGGAAAATGTCCGATTCCAGGACTGGGGCGGAAAACTGCAAGATGAGCTTGGAACAACTTGTCCAGAGAGGAAGGACGTGCTCAAAGAATAATGGGGACAGGTCAAAAAGATATGCAGTGAGCTTGAAATGGCTACCACTGTGCAAATCAGGAGCATTTGAGCACCAAAGTAGTAAGTGTTGCTTTCTCCCTCATCTGTTTGTGTGTTTCGTTGGATGTATTTATCAATGCAGGAGGGATGACAGAATCATAATATCATCATTTGGCAACCATCACGTCATTGATTCAAGAAGAGTCATCAATGGATGCTCCATCTAGTGAGTCAGATTTTGAGGATTAACGATATATTTACAGAGTCTCAGAGTATCTGCACACAAGACGTGAGGGGATAACCTAGGGGAAATGGTAATTTTATGGTGGGCAAACCCAGAGACACTTCTTAACCACACGATCAAAGTCAACATTGCCAGTAACGGAACCCAGCACGTGCCTCCAGATTTGCCGCACTGAGAAGAACTCAGCATCATTTGTGTGACATTTCTGCCAAGACGGCGTAACCAGAAGCTACTTAATTTTAAGACTGTTTTTAAAAAACAAATCAATAAATTAATGACTAGAAAAGGTGAAAAGACTTAGACAAATTTTATTTCTCTAAGAAGACAGCTTTATGAATCAGTGTTTAAAATTATATATTAGTATAATCAGATATATGGCACTATAACAATTGTAATACATCCAAACATTGATCGTAGCCATAACAGCAGATATCAAAATGATGTCTGTCAAAATCTTTAGGTTCATACACAGTGATAAATATTGGAAAATTCATGAAAAGCTATCCATTTACACCTCTGAAGGATTCATGACAACTTGGTTGTTTGGGTGTTGTATAAACAGCTGGTATTTGGGCAGTATGAGTATGTAAAACTTAATACTGCTTCTTTTCATCCACAAAATCTGCTGCAAAGCTAGTTAGACGCCAAGAAACACAGATTGAATACTATATAGATATTCATATACACATATGAAACAAAAATATTTTCCCTCACTAAGGATTTTCACATGCCATATGTTTAATGGGAAACAAGGAAAATGCTATGTAAACAGCCCAGTAAAGTTGTACTATTTATATTCTAGAACATATACTTCTTATTCAAAAACGGTATTATTCTTGTGATGCATTCAAAACTAGATCATCACTAGATATTAGAGCAAAGCAGACGGTATTCAGATTCAAGTTCAGCATCAGCTAGAAATAAAAAGAAAGAATTATACTCTTTATCTAAAATACAACTAAGTATACATGTTAAGAAGAATGAAAAAGCCTAAGAAGACTCCAACACCCAATAGGAGATTACTATTACATTTAATTTGCCCATGGTTGCACACTGAATTAACTGCTATTACTGCTAAATATCAGAGCTTCTGATTGTCTCCTTCTTCATTCATTTATTCAACAAGCATGTGCTAAGCTAGTACAACAAGCACTGAAGTTACAAGGTGAAGATGACATGGTCCACCCCTGAACCATCACCTACTACAAACTGAAAAAAGAGGCGAACAGGCCATTTCCATTCAGAGTCCACACAATACCACACAAATATAAAGCAGGACATTATCGGAACACATAGAAGGGACATCCTGGCTTTGTGTCAATATCGTCCGCTTTTTGGTGGAGGTGGTATATACGTTCATATCTGAAGGACAAGGAGAAAGGATGCCACATAGAAGGAAGAAGCAGATGCAAAGACTAGAGTGGGGAAGGACACTCGTGGAATGAGAAGTAGTCTAGTTTAGCTATCAATAGATGCTAGAGCAAAGGGGCAGACTAGAGTTAGTAGCAAGAGATAAGGCTGAATTATTTGGCAAGAAGTAAATTGATTTGGGTGGTTTTAATCCATGCAAAAGAATTTGATGTTTTTCCTGGACGTAAAAGGTAAACCAATGACAAAGTCAATGACTGGAGATTTAAATGTCACCCATCAGGTGACAGCTCTATGGACTATAATTGCCTACGTATTACTAGATGAGCCTGGTTACTGGGACTTATATCACGAGCAAAAACAGGATAAGCTGATGAAGCCCAGTTTTCAATATGCAAGTTAAAAGTTCCAAATGGATGGTAGAGGAAAGGAAGGGGACAGCCAGAAATAAAAACAGATACATGGACTTTTGAGATTTTCAAAGAGGTACACATGATGAATAAATGAGGAAGAAATGTACTCTTCATAATGCTTGTTTATGCTGTCAACTTTCCCATTTGCAATGCATGAGAAAATATTTAATGTAGTATCTATTATCCAAACATGGAAAAGGATGCCAGTTACTCTTTATTGTTTATTTCAGAAATTAAGGATATCTAACTGGAATCAATACATTTTGGCCACCTACCTTCTTGTACATCTCTAGTTATGCTTTCCACCAACTCCTGCTGCTCCTGAAATAAATCAAATCTTAGTTACGGTATTTAAGTTAAACAAGAGACTTTAATGTAGGAATGTGGCCTTTAAATAATACCTTGAAAGAGTAGACCTTACTCGGGCATTGTGTAAATACACACAAAAATAATCACATAAGTAAAATAAATTTCTACTCATTTTAATTTAATAGAGAACATATATGTGTGATGCTGTTTAGACTAATCGGATCAAAAGTACAGTTGAAATTGGTCTACTGAATAGACACAATTTCAGAAGGGTGAGGTGTGACCTGATTCCTACAAAGAATCAAACAAGTCATATTTTATAATGAATGCATTACTTTTCAATCCTTAGAAAAACAGCACTTTATAAAAGTTTCATCAGTTGTTTGTTTTTTTACTGTTATGGATTTTTTCCTTTATGAATTTTTTAAATTAATGGTTTCTTGCACTTTTAAAAAATTACTCTTACGGTGTGTTCTAGGCTATTTCTCAGCATAGAACCTTAAATACATAACATGATAATAGTGGCCCCGTCATGTCACGTGAAAATTCTACTGGCAGCAACAATAACAAACACTATTTTCTTGTCTGTATTATGACTGAAACATTTATATTTGTATGGACAGAAAGATTACAGAAAATCTGACTTAAAAAGTATGGCCTAGAGCCAGTTTTCAAATTTAGTTTCTGATTTATGACTGAAGAATTAGTAACAACAAAAAGAATACATAATTATTTAATTGTAACTTCGTATTCTTTCTAGAAATGAGGGAGGCCCAATTTTTGAAATATTCGAGTGGTTGTAGTTAGTCTACTTAATTACGAAATGTATGGGAATATTTCAAACTATACTACAAGTGTCCCAGTCTAAAGTTTTCTTGTTTAATCCTTCCTTCTGAAAGGTATGCTCTCACTAAATGACCCAAACGGGGCTTACAATAATGTCCAGAACCTAATAGACAGTGTGGTCACAACGATAATATGACATGCAATGCTTTTACAAATTCAGGTGTGAAGACAAATCTGTTGGCCATCATAGTTTCCAATATTTGCAGAGACTGTTTTCCATAACACCTTTTTGTCAATAGCTTCATAGAAAGGGCTTATAAAATGAATAATGTGACAGCATTACTAGACGGGCCTTGTAAAATCAACAACCCAATTCCAGGTGAAGGGAGAGGCCTGTCACAAAACAGTTTTAATAACCATTAATCAACAATATATAAAATGCAAATCACATTTTTACATGACTTGAATTAGGGAACTACAAATGTAACGTTATTTTCTTTTCCCCAAATCCCTTTCCCTAGATATTTACTTCGATTATCTTTATGTTTATTTCTAGGTAAGGATTGTGTTCAGATAGTAGAAGTGACTTGAAGTCCAATATTAAGAAGCAGAATGCTTCTGCAAGTTTATTTATACTTTTCCATTCATCAAAAATATAGACAGGTGAGAAAATTATACACAAGAAAAGAATGTATCCACTAACTTTAATTCAAGGAGTTTCACTAGAAGGGTTTTTTCATAACTAGTAGTTCTCAGACTATGTCCCGTACAAATCACCAGTTCCACTGGGGACCCCGGAGGATCACAAAGTCTCAGAGTCTCCATCTCTCCCTTAGCTAGGCAGCTCTACTTGTCTATATTTTATATAATATAGTTTCATGCAAAAAAAATTTTAAAACAACCGTATTAGACTGAAAAATAAATATTTTTCAAGTCAGAAAGTCACTGATTTAGTCAAAGTCCGTAATTTTACATAACAGGCAACCAAAGCTCAGAGACATTAGAGGTCACCTGAGGTCACAAAACCAATGAGCTGCGGGCCAGGAATGGGCTTTAGGACTTCTTACTGAGGCTAGAGTAACATGCCAGCTACTTCCTCACATTCAGGAAATTTCCATCAATTTCTGACTCAGAAAAAATGAATACATAAAACTTTGTCATGTACTTCAACAATATTGAGGCATGAGAAACAAAATAGTAACTTTCTAAATAATTATAACCTTTACGGTCATGAATAAAAATAAAGAAACTGAGAATGATATGAGAATTCTGATTAATAGCAGTCAATACACTCAATATATAAAGCACAAACATTCCTCAACACAGTACACAGAATTTGAAGGACAAAATCTTTAATTATAGAAAGCAAACTCAAACTGAGAAAATTCTTCCTTAAAGGAACCTTTCCTTTCCTGAAAATAAAACTTGGTTGACCGATATCAACCAACAAATGCATTAACCGTGTTGGGGTTACCTATAGCAAAACTTATACCACAAAAGAGCTTTCTCTTTATCATCTAGCACACTTCTGTCCAACCTCCCATCATCACAGCTGTACCATAAGTCTTTCCAGCATTCTGTCAGGTTTGGGAGACGTATCTCTGTATCTTGATGGAGTGGCACTTTTTCATCTCTCTTATTCAGGCTTGCATGATTGGGCAAAACAATGCCCCACAAGGGGATAATGTCTACCGTGGAACAACCCCATTGAGTTTAAAATAAACCATTTCTCAGTTTATCTAGAAATACTGAAAAACTAAACACATCTGTCCCACCAAAAATTAATTAAAGAAAAAATGTCCACAAGCATATTCTGTTCCGTAGCATCTGCATTTACACTCTTTCATCTTCTGATTTTTCTGGAGATGACTAATGAGAACATTTGAAGTATGTATCACGCTGAACAACGTACAGAAGCATTAGACATACACTTTCCTTTTGTACCCAGTATTCCAATGTCAGCACTTCGAAGCACTGAGACCCTATATGACCAAAAGGCTGTCTCAAAATCCTTGGCTCTGCTGTGCTCTGTTATGATGAAGTTAAATGAAAACACAAGGTTGAAACCTCATTTAGCCCAGGCCTACGCTGTTTTTCTTGACATTAAGCGGGCCACAAAAACACCATCAAAATTACAAACCAATCTGCATTGACAGAAATGGCTATTTTCGAAGGTGATGTCAACATTATGGCAAATGACACAACAATGTTGCATCTCCTCTAACATCTATAACTAGTTGGACATCTATAGCCCAAAAGTACGTTCCTCTGCCCCACATCAGATCTCTAGGACGCTTAGAAGATCCCACGTCAGTAAAAGGAAGGAGGGTGTATGGGAAGTGAAAGGGAGGCAGGATGGGGGGAAGGACAGGGACAGGCCCATACCTGGTTCCAGGTGGACGAGGCTGAGCCTGAAGCCCCAGCAAAGGCAGTAGCAGTGGAGGGGTTGGGGCGCAGCCCCCACATCACAGCCCAGGAGAGGGTAAGAGGGGCAGCAGCAGCATCCCCCCACCTCCACAAGAATCCCAACCCTCCCCAGTTGCAGCAGTGCTGGCACCACCAGAGACCAGTAGCAGCAGCAGAAATACTTCTCCAGCCTCCACCCACAGCACAGTGCTACCAGGGCCACAGGGAACCAGGTGGGCTCAGTGGGCTCAAGACAGGCTCTCCTCAACCAGCCCCTTCCCCTGTTCCCTCCCACGGTGCCGGTGCCCAGAGACCCTAGTGATCTGGATACAGTGGCAACACCCATCACGGTGGTCACCCAGGCCAGCACTCCCACACTCACAGTTAAGCCCCCACACCTGGACCCCCAGGCTCAAGTAGCACCAGTGAGAGAAAACAGAAACTGTGCTATTGCATCAGCTACTGAAATACAAAACAAAGCGTCTAATTATCTACTGCTGAATTGCTCGAATCAAAATGTACATAAATAAGAAAGTGTTCACTACTTCAAATGAGCCTGCAGAGCAACAAGCCATCCAGCAGCATGAACAACCAAGGTAACACGGTAACACTGAGACAATGACACTTCTCAAGAAACCAAGGCAAAGTCACGGAAGATTGTGATCTGCGTGATAGAGAGTTCAAAATAGCAGCCATGAAGAATCTCAATGGGATACAAGAAAACTCACAAGGCAGTTCAATGAGTTCAGGAGTAAAATTAATGAACAGAAGGAGTACTTTATCAAAGATATGAAAACTATAAAAAAGGTCCAAACAGAAATCCTGGAGCTAAACGAAGAACTCAAGAAATTAGATCAAAAATGGACACTTTAATAACAGTATTACAAAAAGAAAACAAGTTGCTACTAAAGACGTCATATCATTGCCATCTCAGTCATCAATTATTCAAGTGATGACAAGATAAACAGCTATAAGTGAACTTCATTTTAAAAATTCAAATATTTGCTCAATTTACCTCTTTAGAAAATGTACTGTTGCTTAGCAAGATATTTTATTTTATTATTACTTTTTAAGCAAGACATTTTAAATCATCGAAATAAAAAATGCTACAAGTAAAATACAAATTCAAGATGTACTATCATGTAAAAAGATGACGACTTTTAACTTAGAAAGACAAATTAATCTTTTCAGTGTTACAAGTTTGCTGAATTCATAGAAAGGATTTACCTCGGTTTCACAGAAATAAGAAACATCCACATATAGTTAGTGAATGTCAATCATTCACTTAACGCTTAAGGCTGGCAAAACTGGGCTGTAGGAAAACTGAAATTGTTATAAACCATCACCAAATTAAAAACAATGCAGAAGTAAGCCAAAGCATCTCAAAGCATACCATTCGTTGTTAGGCAGTAATATTTCATTTGTAAAATCTAATTGAAAAGCAGCTTTTCCAGAAATTTAAAATGTGTCAGTTAATTACATTTATTGAATACAGTTAATGACAGGTAGCTCTTAAAACATGGGAGATGCAGGGACTTACAAAAGATTGTAAAATTTCTGTCTCCTTTTTACATTAGCACACATAATTATGCCTTTTACGTTATATGAATTAGTGAAAAAACTCAGAATCTCACCAAGTTAAGAAGAAGGATTATGTCGGAAATCTGAAACCCAAAGGAAAGAAGATAATATAGCTAACCTTCAACAAGTTGGTCAAGGTGCCCTTATTAGAAGTCTGTGGGGTTGACGTACGAATCACCAACTGTTCTCTTGGAGCGAGATTTCCTCGAGGTAACAACCAATCATTTAGCCTTCCAATGCAAGGTGGCATCAGGACTGGCCTGCTAGGAGCGGTGCTGAGTGAAGTGTCTCGTGGTGACTTCATGAGAAGCTGGGTTCTCATCTCTGCCAGCATGTCATTAGTACTGTGAAGATTATAAGAACAAAGGCTTAGTATTTTATTTTTCCTTAATGATTTCCGTTTTTTTAATGTTGCCATAATAGTCAGTGGAATTGCCCATGAAACAAACACTGAAAATATGTCAGGGCAGACCTACCATGTACAAGGATAGGTTTCAAGTTGTTCTAAACAAGTGCATATGTTTCTATGGGGATGCCAGCCTAAGAAGTAATTCAAAGTAGGGAGGGGAGGAAAAGGGCTATCAGTGATGTCGACGGCTTAACAGATAATACTTGCTGCCTTCTGGAAGGGCTGAACCAATAAGATTCTTGAGGATTGCCATGAGACATACATAGTAAAGGAGTTTAGAAATTTTTTAAAAATCCTACAAAGATATTTTCAAGCATTTGCTTTCATCGCCCTTGGGTAATCCCCTCATTACCCTGAAGAAATTAACCATTTGGCACTGAGGCGTCATTTAGAACAACAGCCTCTGGGGCAGAACAAGAGAGCCTGGTTGGTGATCATACTGAACTGAAACAGCTCCAGAGGCATGTAGCTTAGAACACTTATCACCAAGGCACTGGAGGTGGGTTCTGCCCTTTCTGTCTTCCACACACCCCCGCAGGCTGACCACCTTATTTGTTTAGCCACTTCGTCGTTTACACTACCCTTCACCCCTATGTTAACCTTCTCCTATATTTCACATGTATGCCTTTGTGTACATCAGAAAGACTAGAAAAAATAGCTTGCCTGAAAGCGACTCTAGACATAGTAACACAGAGCACAATCGAGAAAGTACATTTACCAAGTGCCAGAATATGCAGAGTACTTTACCCTTTGGGTTTAAGTTGTTCTCTTATAATAAATAGGTACCTCATTAAAAACTATTTTGGGGAATTCTGACAAGAAATTTCATAATAAATAGCGCTGTCTGAATCATAAAGCTTCAAAAACACTTTGCTTAAAGACTGGTAGACCAGATTCACTCTATGAAAACCGCGACAAGGAAAAAATACAGTCATGTAAAACCAAAAATGGGGAGAGATGCATCCTGAACTACCATTTTAAAAGTAATTTATTCACTAACATCATTTTCCAAAATTATACTATTTAGTAAGTTTTCACTTCCTATTAATCTTGGGAATCTGCCTGGATAAAAATTATACTTTAGAGGCAAATTAATGAGCTCGATTGGTTTTCTCTGACTTTGTTTGGACTTACTTGTTTAATTTGTTTTCCAGTGATGTTGTAAGTTTTAATTCCTCTAGGAAGAGGCGCTTAAATTCCTCCAATTCTATTTTAAAAGAATCTTGAGACATTTTCACTTCAGAGAGTTCAGATTCCAGACGTTGAATTCTGACCTCCATGTCACTTATGGAAGCGTCATTTAACGGGTCTACGTTTTCTTGAGATGCTGCTTGTTCCTAAAGCCAATGGAAAGGATACATTTTAAAAATAATTATAAACTTAATTGTTATAGTCTATTTGTATTCTTTAGTTTTAAGTCAATGATTTGGAGGGCAATTTAAATGTGAAAAAAGCTGAAGTTTAAAATATCAATATGGAATGAAATAAATCTGAATTATGAAAATATTTTGAATCATCCCATCTGACTATTCCAATAAGAGAATCAATTTTAAAGTTTAAAAATTGAACAATATGACTTAATAATCTAAGGGTATGGTGCAATTATTAAATCACCCTTTTTCTTTATTTCCTAATAGTCTCATTTTATATCAACTGGTCTTAAAAATAAAATGATTTTCCAGAAAGAATGATTCTCAAAGATCAACCGAGTGATAATAATGATGGGAACTGAAATATTAAAAAGGAGAAGCAAATACCGCCTTAGGTCCAGAAATCTAAAAAAAAAAAAAAAAAAAGTAACTGCTGTTAAGGGGAGTAGAGGAATGACGTACGATATGTATATCCAAAACGTAATTTGCAGTGAAATGAATTAAGGCACGTTAAAAATCAATGAATTAACCTGTAAAAGTAGATTTAAAAAATTTTCTACAACATCCTGTCTTGCTCAGTCTTCAATATCCCAGAATTTATAGTGTTCTGCTTCACTCTTTCCTACCACATTCGTGACTATATGAATTTTGAGGTTTAATAATTTTTATCTCCACTTCTTTTTATTCTCTAGGGTTTCACATGA
>NW_022680427.1:0-68083 GCF_004115265.2 Rhinolophus ferrumequinum
AAATTAATTGCAGCTCATTGTAAATCAATTAGACATGATTGTTAATTAATTTCACCTGATTGCAAATCAATTACACAGGATTGCAAATTAATTTCACCTGATTGCAAATCAATTACACAGGATTGTAAATTAATTGCACCTGTTTGCAAATGAATTTCACGTGATTGCAAATCATTTTCACCCGGTTGCAAATTAATTTCATATGTTTCCTAATAAATAGCACCAAATTGTAAATCAATCTCACCTGATTGCAAATCAGTTTCACCTGTTTCCAAATTAATTTTATCTGATTGCAAATCAATTTCACGTGTTTCCTTATTAATTTAACCTGATTGCAAATAAATTGCAGCTGATTGCAAATCAATTTCACCTGTTTCTAAATCAATTTCACCTGATTGCAAATTATTTTCACCTGATTGCAAGTTAATTTCACCTGATTTCACATCAATTTCAACAGGTAGGCAATCAGTTTCACCTGTTTCCAAATTAAATTCCCTGATTGCAAATTAATTTCCCCAGATTGCAAATAAATTACACATGATTGCAAATTAATTTCACCTGACTGCCAATGAGTATCACTGATTGCAAGTCAATTTCACGTGTTTCCTTATTAATTTAACCTGATTGCAAATCAATTTTACCTGATTGCAAATCATTTTCACCTGATAGGAAATCAATTACACCTGTTTCCAATTTAATATCACCTGATTGCAAACCAATTTCACCTGATTCTAAATTAATATCACCTGACCTGATTGGAAATTAATTAACATGTTTCCGAATTAATTTCACCTGTTTGCAAATCAATTTCACAGGATTTCAAATTAATTTCACCTGACTGCCAATGAGTATCACTGATTGCAAGTCAATTTCACATGTTTCCTTATTAATTTAACCTGATTGCAAATCAATTTCACCTGATTGCAAATCATTTTCACATGTTTCCTAATTAATCTCACCTGATTGCAAATCAATTTCACCTGTTTCTTGATTAAATTCACTGAATGCAAATCAATTTTACCTGATAGCAAATCATTTTCACCTGATAGGAAATCAATTACACCTGTTTCCAATTTAATTAAACCTGATTGCAAATTAATTGCAGCTGATTGCAAATCAACTTCAGCTGTTTCCAAATTAATTGCAGCTGATTGCAAATCAACTTCAGCTTTTTCCAATTTAATTTCACGTGATTGCAAATTCCTTTCACCATATTTCAAATCTATTCCAACTGATAGACAATCAACGTCACCTGTTTCCCAATTAATTTCCCCTGATGGCAAATTAAATTCACCTGATTGCAAATGAATTTCACCTGTTTCCAAATTAATTTCCCTGTTTCCAATCAATTTCAACTGATTGCGAATCACATTCACAGGTTTCCTAATTAATTTCACCTGACTGCAAATCAATTTTACCTGTTTCCAAATCATTTTCACCTGATTGGAAATCAATTACACCAGTTTCCCATTTAATTTTTCCTGATTGCTAATTAATTGCAGCTGATTGTAAATCAATTTCACCTGTTTCGAAATTAATTCCACCTGATTGCACATCAATTTCACCTCATTCTAAATTAATATCACCTGACCTGATTGGAAATCAATTCACATGTTTCCGAATTAATATCACCTGATTGCAAATTAAAACAGCTTATTGTAAATCAATTACACATGATTGCAAATTAATTTCACCTGATTGCAAATCAATTTCACCTGATTGCACATCATTTTCACATGTTTCCTAATTAATTTCACTTGACTGTACATCAATTTCTCCTGTTTTCTAATTAAATTCACCTGATTGGAAACAATTTGACATGATTGCAAATCATTTTCACCTAATTGGAAATCAATTACACCTGTTTCCAATTTAATATCACCTGATTGCAAATTAATTGCAGCTGATTGTAAATCTATTTCACCTGTTTCAAAATTAATTTCTCCTGATTGCAAATTAATTTCCCTGACTGCCAAAGAGTATCACTGATTGCAAGTCAATTTCACGTGTTCGTTATTAATTTAACCTGATTGCAAATCAATTTACATGATTGCTAATCATTTACCTGATAGGAAATCAATCACACGTGTTCCAATTAATTAAACCTGAATTGCAAATTAATTGCAGCTGATTGTAAATAATTTCACCTGTTTCAATATTAATTCCACCTGATTGCACATCAATTTCCCCTGACTGTAAATCTTTTCACCTGATTGGAAATCAATTACACTTGTTTCAATTAATATCACCAGATTGCAAATTAATTGCAGCTCATTGTAAATCAATTACACATGATTGCTAATTAATTTCAACTGATTGCAAATTAATTGCAGCTCATTGTAAATCAATTACACATGATTGCTAATTAATTTCACCTGATTGCAAATCAATTACACATGATTGCAAATTAATTTCACCTGATTGCAAATCAATTAACCTGTTTCAGAATTAATTGCACCTGTTTGCAAATGAATCTCACGTGATTGCAAATTAATTTCACTAATTGCAAATGAGTTTCACTGATTGCAAAGCAATTTCACATATTCCTAATTATTTTCACCTGATTGCAAATCAATTTTCCCCTGATTGCAAATCATTTTCACCTGGTTGCAAATCAATTTCATATGTTTCCTAATTAATTGCACCTAATTGTAAATCAGTGTCACCTGACTGCAGATCAGTTTCACCTGTTTCAAATTAATCTTATCTGATTGCAAATCAATTTCACGTGTTTCCTAATTAATTTTATCTTATTGCAAATCAATTTCACGTTTTCCTTATTAATTTAACCTGATTGCAAATCAATTGCAGCTGATTGCAAATCAATTTCACCTGTTTCTAAATCAATTTCACCTGATTGCAAATTATTTTCACCTGATTGCAAATTAATTTCACAGGATTTCACATCAATTTCAACAGGTAGGCAATCATTTCAACCTGTTTCCAAATTAAATTCCCTGATGGCAAATTAATTTCCCCAGATTGCATATCAATTACACATAATTGCAAATTAATTTCACCTGACTGCCAATGAGTATCACGGATTGCAAGTCAATTTCACATGTTTCCTTATTAATTTAACTGATTGCAAATCAATTTTACCTGATTGCAAATCATTTTCACCTGATAGGAAATCAAACACGTGTTTCCAATTTAATTAAACCTGATTGCAAATTAATTGCAGCTCATTGTAAATCAATTACACATGATTGCTAATTAATTTCACCTGATTGCAAATCAATTACACATGATTGCAAATTAATTCACCTGATTGCAAATCAATTAACCTGTTTCAGAATTAATTGCACCTGTTTGCAAATGAATCTCACGTGATTGCAAAAATTCTCACCAGATTGCAACTGAGTTTCACTGAGTGCAAAGCAATTTCACATATTTCTTAATTTTTTTCACTTGACTGCAAATCAATTTCCGCTGATTGCAAATCATTTTCACCTGGCTGCAAATCAATTTCGTATGTTTACTAATTAATTGCACCTAATTGTAAATCAGTTTCAACTGATTGCAAATCACTTTCACCTGTTTCGAAATTAATTTCATCTGATTGCAAATCAATTTCATGTGTTTCCTTATTAATTTAACCTGATTGCCAATCAATTGCAGTGATTGCAAATCAATTTCACCTGTTGCAAATCATTTTCACATGTTTCCTGATTAATTTCACTTGATTGCAAATCAATTTCACCTGTTTCCTAATTAATTCACTTGAATGCAAATCAATTTACCTGATTGCAAATCATTTTCACCTGATAGGAAATCAATTACACCTGTTTCCAATTTAATTAAACCTGATTGCAAATTAATTGCAGCTGATTGCAAATCAGCTTCAGCTGTTTCCAAATTAATTGCAGCTGATGCAAATCAATTCATCTTTTTTCCAATGTAATTTCACCTGATTGCAAATTCAGTTCACCATATTTCATATCTATTTCAACTGATAGACAACAAACGTCACCTGTTTCCCAATTAATTTCCCCTGATGGCAAAGTAAACTACACCTGATTGCAAATGAATTTCACCTGTTTCCAAATTAATTTCCCTGATTTCCAATCAATTTCACCTGATTGGGAATCAATTCACAGGTTTCCTAATTAATTTCACCTGACTGCAATCAATTTTACCTGTTTCCAAATCATTTCACCTGATTGGAAATCAATTACACTTGTTTCCAATTTAATTTCACCTGATTGCTAATCAATTGCAGCTGATTGCAAATCAATTTCACCTGTTTCCAATTGAATTCCCAAGATGGCAAGTAATTTCATCATATTGTCATTATCCCTAATTGCAAATCATTTCACATGTTTCCTAATTAACCTCACCTGATGCAAATTAATTGCAGCTTATTGTAAATCTATTCACCTGTTTCAAAATTAATTTGTCCTGATTGCAAATTAATTCCACCTGACTTCCAATGAGTATCACTGATTGCAAGTCAATTTCACGTGTTTCCTTATTATTTAACATAATTGCAAACTAATTTCACTGTTTGCAAATCAATTACACATTATTGCAAATTAATTTCACCTGCATGTAAATCAACTTCACTTTTCCTAACTAAATTCACTGAATGTAAATCAACTTTCCCTGATTGCAAATCATTGTCACCTGATAGGAAATCAATTACACCTGTTTCCAATTTAATTACACCTGCTTGCAAATTAATTGCAGCTTATTGTAAATCAATTTCACCTGTTTTAAAATTAATTTCACGTGATTGCAATTCAATGTCACCAGATTGCAAATTAATTTCACCAGATTGCAAACCAATTTCACCTGATTGCAAATTATTTTACCTGATTGCAAATTATTTTCACCTGATTGCAAATCAATTAACCTGTTCAGAATTAATTGCACCTGTTTGCAAAGAATCTCACGTGATTGCAAATTAATTTCACCTGATTGCAAATGAGTTTCACTGTTTGCAAAGCAATTTCACATATTTCCTAATTATTTTCACCTGATTGCAAATCAATTTCCCTGATTGCAAATCATTTTCACCTGATTACAGATCATTTCACCTGATTGCACATCATTTTCACCTGGTTGCAAATCAATTTCACATGTTTCCTAATTAATTTTATATGATTGCAAATCAATTTCACGTGTTTCCTTATTAATTTAACCTGATTGCAATCAATTGCAGCTGATTGAATCAATTTCACCTGTTTCTAAATCAATTTCACCTGATTGCAAATTATTTTCACCTGATTGCAGATTAATTCACAGGATTTCACATCAATTTCACAGGTAGGCAATCAGTTTCACCTGTTTCCAAATTAAATTCCCTGATGGCAAATTAATTTCCCCAGATTGCATATCAATTACACATAATTGCAAATTAATTTCACCTGACTGCCAATGAGTATCACGGATTGCAAGTCAATTTCACATGTTTCCTTATTAATTTAACCTGATTGCAAATCAATTTTACCTGATTGCAAATCATTTTCACCTGATAGGAAATCAATTACACGTGTTTCCAATTTAATTAAACCTGATTGCCAAATTAATTGAGCTCATTGTAAATCAATTACACATGATTGCTAATTAATTTCACTGATTGCAAATCAATTACACATGATTGCAAATTAATTTCACCAGATTGAAATGAGTTTCACTGATTGCAAAGCAATTTCACATATTTCCTAATTATTTTCTCCTGATTGCAAATCAATTTCCCCTGATTGAAAATCATTTTCACCTGGTTGCCAAATCAATTTCATATGTTTCCTAATTAATTGCACCTAATTGTAAATCAGTTTCACCTGATTGCAAATCAGTTTCACCTCTTTCCAAATTAATTTTAATGATTGCAAATCAATTTCACGTGTTTCCTTATAATTTAACCTGATTGCAAATCAATTGCAGCTGATTGCAAATCAATTTCACTGATGCAAATCATTTTCACAGTCCATGATTAATTTCACTTGATTGCAAATCAATTTCACCTGTTTCCTAATTAAATTCACTTGAATGCAAATCAATTTACTGATTGCAAATCATTTTCACCTGATAGGAAATCAATTACACCTGTTTCCAATTTAATTAAAACCTGATTGCAAATTAATTGCAGCTGATTGCAAATCAGCTTCAGCTGTTTCCAAATTAATTGCAGCTGATGGCAAATCAATTTCATTCTTTTTCCCAATGTTCACCTGATTGCAAAATTCATTTCACCATATTTCATATCTATTTCAACTGATAGACAATAAACGTCACCTGTTTCCCAATTAATTTCCCTGATGGCAAATTAAATTCACCTGATTGCAAAGAATTTCACCTTTCCAAATTAATTTCCCTGATTTCCAATCATTTCACCTAATTGGGAATCACATTCACAGGTTTCCTAATTAATTTCACCTGACTGCAAATCAATTTTACCTGTTTCCAAATCATTTCACCTGATTGGAAATCAATTACACTTGTTCCAATTTAATTTCCCCTGATTGCTAATTAATTGCAGCTGATTGTAAATCAATTTCACCTGTTTCGAATTAAATTCCACCTGATTGCACATCAATTTCACCTCATTCTAAATTAATATCACCTGACCTGATTGGAAATCAATTCACATGTTTCCGAAAATATCACCTGATTGCAAATTAATCCAGCTGATTGTAAATCAATTACACATGATGCAAATTAATTTCACTGATTGCAAATCAATTTCACCTGATAGCACATCATTTTCACGTTTCCTAATTAATTTCACTTGACTGTACATCAAGTTCTCCTGTTTTCTAATTAAAATTCACCTGATTCAAACAATTTGACATGATTGCAAATCATTTTCACCTGATTGCAAAACAATTACACTGATACAATTGAATATCACCTGATTGCAAATTAATTGGCAGCTCATTGTAAATCAATACACATGATGCTAATTAATTTCCCCCTGATTGCAAATCAATACACATGATTACAAATTAATTTCACCTGATTGCAAACCAATTACACATGATTGAAAATTAATTTTACTGATGGCAAATGAGTTTCACTGATTGCAAATCATTTTCACCCGGTTGCAAATAATTTCATATGTTTCCTAATAAATAGCACCAAAATTGTAAATCAATCTCACCTGATTGCAAATCAGTTTCACGTTTCCAATAATTTTATCTGATTGCAAATCAATTCACGTGTTTCCTTATTATTTAACACTGATTGCAAAATAAATGCAGCTGATTGCAAATCACTTCACCTGCTAAATCAATTTCACCTGATTGCAAATTATTTTCACCTGATGCAGTTAGTTAATTCACCTGACTGCCAATGAGTATCACTGATTGCAAGTCAATTTCACGTGTTTCCTTATTAATTTAACCTGATTGCAAATCAATTTTACCTGATTGCAAATAATTTTCACCTGATAGGAAATCAATTACACCTGCTTCCAATTTAATAAAACCTGATTGCAAATTAATTGCAGCTCATTGTAAATCAATTACACATGATTGCTAATAATTTCACTGATTGCAAATCAATTACTCATGATTGCAAATTAATTTCACCTGATTGCAAATCAATTAACCTGTTTCAGAATTAATTGCACCTGTTTGCAAATGAATCTCACGTGATTGCAAATTAATTTCACCTGATTGCAAATGAGTTTCACTGATGCAAAGCAATTTCACATATTTCCTAATTATTTTCTCCTGATTGCAAATCAATTTCCCCTGATTGCAAATCATTTTCACCTGGTTGCAAATCAATTTCATATGTTTCCTAATTAATTGCACCTAATTGTAAACAGTTTCACCTGACTGCAAATCAGTTTCACCTGTTTCCAAATTAATTTTATCTGATTGCAAATCAATTTCCCGTGTTTCCTTATTAATTTAACCTGATTGCAAATCAATTGCAGCTGATTGCCAATCAATTTCACCTGTTTCTAAATCAATTTCACCTGATTGCAAATTATTTTCACCTGATTGCAAATTAATTTCACTGATTTCACATCAATTTCAACAGGTAGGCAATCAGTTTCGTCTGTTTCCAAATTAAATTCCCTGATGGCAAATTAATTTCCCGAGATTGCAAATCAATTTCACCTGATTGACATCATTTTAACATGTTCCTAATTAATTTTCACTTGACTGTACATCAATTTCTCCTGTTTTCTAATTAAATTCACCTGATTCAAAGCAATTGACATGATTGCAAATCATTTTCACCTAATTGGAAATCAATTACACCTGTTTCCAATTTAATATCACCTGATTGCAAACCAATTTCACCTGATTCTAAATTAACATCACCTGACCTGATTGGAAATTAATTAACATGTTTCCGAATTAATTTCACCTGTTTGCAAATCAATTTCACAGGATTTCAAATTAATTCACCTGACTGCCAATGAGTATCACTGATTGCAAGTCAATTTCACGTGTTTCCTTATTAATTTAACCTGATTGCAAATCAATTTTATCTGATTGCAAATAATTTTCACCTGATAGGAAATCAATTACACCTGTTCCAATTTAATTAAACCTGATTGCAAATTAATTGCAGCTGATTGCAAATCATTTTCACATGTTCCTGATTAATTTCACTTGATTGCAAATCAATTTCACCTGTTTCCTAATTAAATTCACTTGAATGCAAATCAATTTTACCTGATTGCAACTCATTTTCACCTGATAGGAAATCAATTACACCTGTTTCCAATTTAATTAAACCTGATTGCAAATAATTGCAGCTGATTGCAAATCAATTTCATCTTTTTTCCAATGTAATTCACCTGATTGCAAATTCATTTCACCATATTTCATATCTATTTCAACTGATAGACAATAAACGTCACCTGTTTCCCAATTAATTTCCCCTGATGGCAAATTAAATTCACCTGATTGCAAATGAATTTCACTGTTTCCAAATTAATTTCCTGATTTCCAATCAATTTCACCTAATTGGAATCACATTCACAGGTTTCCTAATTAATTTCACCTGACTGCAAATCAATTTTACCTGTTTCCAAATCATTTTCACCTGATGGAAATCAATTACACTTGTTTCCAATTTAATTTCCCTGATTGCTAATTAATTGCAGCTGATTGTAAACCAATTTCACCTGTTTCGAATTAATTCCACCTGATTGCACATCAATTTCACCTCATTCTAAATTAATATCACCTGACCTGATTGGAAATCAATTTCACATGTTTCCGAATTAATATCACCTGATTGCAAATTAATTCCAGCTGATTGTAAATCAATTACACATGATTGCAAATAATCACCTGATTGCAAATCAATTTCACCTGATTGCACATCATTTTCACATGTTTCCTAATTAATTTCACTTGATGTACATCAATTTCTCCTGTTTTCTAATTAAATCACCTGATTCAAAACAATTTGACATGATGCAAATCATTTTCACCTGATTGCAAAACAATTACACCTGTATCCAATTGAATATCACTGATTGCAAATTAATTGCAGCTCATTGTAAATCAATACACATGATTGCTAATTAATTTCACCTGATTGCAAATCAATTACACATGATTGCAAATAATTTCACCTGATTGCAAACCAATTACACATGATTGAAAATTAATTTCACTGATGGCAAATGAGTTTCACTGATTGCAAATCATTTCACCCGGTTGCAAATTAATTTCATATGTTTCCTAATAAATAGCCACCAAATTGTAAATCAACTCACCTGATTGCAAATCAGTTTCACCTGTTTCCAATTAATTTTATCTGATTGCAAATCAATTTCACGTTTCCTTATTAATTTAACCTGATTGCAAATAAATTGCAGCTGATTGCAAATCAATTTCACCTGTTTCTAAATCAATTTCACCTGATTGCAAATTATTTTCACCTGATTGCAAGTTAATTTCACCTGATTTCACATCAATTTCAACAGGTAGGCAATCAGTTTCACCTGTTTCCAAATTAAATTCCCTGATTGCAAATTAATTTCCCCAGATTGCAAATAAATTACACATGATTGCAAATTAATTTCACCTGAGCCAATGAGTATCACTGATTGCAAGTCAATTTCACGTGTTTCCTTATTAATTTAACCTGATTGCAAATCAATTTTACTGATTGCAAATCATTTCACCTGATAGGAAATCAATTACACCTGTTCCAATTAATATCACCTGATTGCAAACCAATTTCACCTGATTCTAAATTAATATCACCTGACCTGATTGGAAATTAATTAACATGTTTCTGAATTAATTTCACCTGTTTGCAAATCAATTTCACAGGATTTCAAATTAATTTCACCTGACTGCCAATGAGTATCACTGATTGCAAGTCAATTTCACATGTTTCCTTATTAATTTAACCTGATTGCAAATCAATTTCACCTGATTGCAAATCATTTTCACATGTTTCTAATTAATCTCACCTGATTGCAAATCAATTTCACCTGTTTCTTGATTAAATTCACTGAATGCAAATCAATTTTACCTGATAGCAAATCATTTTCACCTGATAGGAAATCAATTACACCTGTTTTCCAATTTAATTAACCTGATTGCAAATTAATTGCAGCTGATTGCAAATCAACTTCAGCTGTTTCCAAATTAATTGCAGCTGATTGCAAATCAACTTCAGCTTTTTCCAATTTAATTTCACGTGATTGCAAATTCCTTTCACCATATTTCAAATCTATTCCAACTGATAGACAATAAACGTCACCTGTTTCCCAATTAATTTCCCCTGATGGCAAATTAAATTCACCTGATTGCAAATGAATTTCACCTGTTTCCAAATTAATTTCCCTGATTTCCAATCAATTTCAAATGATTGCGAATCACATTCACAGGTTTCCTAATAATTTCACCTGACTGCAAATCAATTTTACCTGTTTCCAAATCATTTTCACCTGATTGGAAATCAATTACACCTGTTTCCCATTTAAATTCACGATTGCTAATTAATTGCAGCTGATTGTAAATCAATTTCACCTGTTTCGAAATTAATTCCACCATTGCACATCAATTCACTCATTCTAAATTAATATCACCTGACCTGATTGGAAATCAATTCACATGTTTCCGAATTAATATCACCTGATTGCAAATTAATAACAGCTTATTGTAAATCACTTACACTGATTGCAAATTAATTTCACCTGATTGCAAATCAATTTCACCTGATTGCAAATCATTTTCACATGTTTCCTAATTAATTTCACCTGATTGCAAAGAAATTTCACCTGTTTCTTGATTAAATTCATGAATGCAAATCAATTTTACCTGATAGCAAATAATTTTCACCTGATAGGAAATCAATTACACCTGTTTCCAATTTAATTAAACCTGATTGCAAATTAATGCAGCTGATTGCAAATCAACTTCAGCTGTTTCCAAATTAATTGCAGCTGATTGCAAATCAACTTCAGCTGTTTCCAAATTAATTGCAGCTGATTGCAAATCAACTTCAGCTTTTTCCAATTTAATTTCACGTGATTGCAAATTCCTTTCACCATATTTCAAATCTATTCCAACTGATAGACAATCAACGTCACCTGTTTCCCAATTAATTTCCCCTGATGGCAAATTAAATTCACCTGATTGCAAATGAATTTCACCTGTTTCCAAATTAATTTCCCTGATTTCCAATCAATTTCAACTGATTGCGAATCACTTCACAGGTTTCCTAATTAATTTCACCTGACTGCAAATCAATTTTACCTGTTTCCAAATCATTTTCACCTGATTGGAAATCAATTACACCAGTTTCCCATTTAATTCCCTGATTGCTAATTAATTGCAGCTGATTGTAAATCAATTTCACCTGTTCGAAATTAATTCCACCTGATTGCACATCATTTTCAATGTTTCCTAATTAATTTCACTTGATGTACATCAATTTCTCCTGTTTTCTAATTAAATTCACCTGATTCAAAGCAATTTGACATGATTGCAAATCATTTTCACCTAATTGGAAATCATTACACCTGTTTCAATTTAATATCACCTGATTGCAAACCAATTTCACCTGATTCTAAATTAACATCACCTGACCTGATTGCAATTAATTAACATGTTTCCGAATTAATTTCACCTGTTTGCAAATCAATTTCAAGGATTTCAATTAATTTCACCTGACTGCCAATGAGATCACTGATTGCAGTCAATTTCACGTGTTTCCTATTAATTTAACCTGATTGCAAATCATTTTACCTGATTGCAAATAATTTCACTGATAGGAAATCAATTACACCTGTTTCCAATTTAATTAAACCTGATTGCAAATTAATTGCAGCTGATTGCAAATCATTTTCACATGTTCCTGATTAATTTCACTTGATTGCAAATCAATTTCACTGTTTCCTAATTAAATTCACTTGAATGCAAATCAATTTTACCTGATTGCAAATCATTTTCACCTGATAGGAAATCAATTACACCTGTTTCCAATTTAATTAACCTGATTGCCAAATTAATTGCAGCTGATTGCAAATCAATTTATCTTTTTCCAATGTAATTTCACCTGATTGCAAATTCATTTCACCATTTCATATCTATTTCAACTGATAGACAATAAACGTCACCTGTTCCCAAATTAATTTCCCCTGATGGCAAATTAAATTCACCTGATTGCAAATGAATTTCACCTGTTTCCAAATTAATTCCCTGATTTCCAATCAATTTCACCTAATTGGGAATCACATTCACAGGTTTCCTAATTAATTTCACCTGACTGCAAATCAATTTTACCTGTTTCCAAATCATTTTCACCTGATTGGAAATCAATTACACTTGTTTCCAATTTAATTTCACTGATTGCTAATTAATTGCAGCTGATTGTAAATCAATTTCACCTGTTTCGAAATTAATTCCACCTGATTGCACATCAATTTCACCTCATTCTAAATTAATATCACCTGACCTGATTGGAAATCAATTCACATGTTTCCGAATTATATCACCTGATTGCAATTAATTCCAGCTGATTGTAAATCAATTACACATGATTGCAAATTAATTTCACCTGATTGCAAATCAATTTCACCTGATTGCACATCATTTTCACATGTTTCCTAATTAATTTCACTTGACTGTACATCAATTTCTCCTGTTTTCTAATTAATTCACCTGATTCAAAACAATTTGACATGATTGCAAATCATTTTCACCTGATTGCAAAACAATTACACCTGTATCCAATTGAATATCACCTGATTGCAAATTAATTGCAGCTCATTGTAAATCAATTACACATGATTGCTAATTAATTCACCTGATTGCAAATCAATACACATGATTGCAAATTAATTTCACCTGATTGCAAACCAATTACACATGATTGAAAATTAATTCACCTGATGGCAAATGAGTTTCACTGATTGCAATCATTTTCACCCGGTTGCAAATTAATTTTCATATGTTTCCTAATAAATAGCACCAAATTGTAAATCAATCTCACCTGATTGCAAATCAGTTTCACCTGTTTCCAAATTAATTTTATCTGATTGCAAATCAATTTCACGTGTTTCCTTATTAATTTAACCTGATTGCAAATAAATTGCAGCTGATTGCAAATCAATTTCACCTGTTTCTAAATCAATTTCACCTGATTGCAAATTATTTTCACCTGATTGCAAGTTAATTTCACCTGATTTCACATCAATTTCAACAGGTAGGCAATCGTTTCACCTGTTCCAAATTAAATTCCCTGATTGCAAATTAATTTCCCCAGATTGCAAATAATTACACATGATTGCAAATTAATTTCACCTGACTGCCAATGAGTATCACTGATTGCAAGTCAATTTCACGTGTTTCCTTATTAATTTAACCTGATTGCAAATCAATTTTACCTGATTGCAAATCATTTTCACCTGATAGGAAATCAATTACACCTGTTTCCAATTTATATCACCTGATTGCAAACCAATTTCACCTTGATTCTAAATTAATATCACCTGACCTGATTGGAAATTAATTAACATGTTTCTGAATTAATTTCACCTGTTTGCAAATCAATTTCACAGGATTTCAAATTAATTTCACCTGACTGCCAATGAGTATCACTGATTGCAAGTCAATTTCACGTGTTTCCTTATTAATTTAACCTGATTGCAAATCAATTTCACCTGATTGCAAATTTTCACATGTTTCCTAATTAATCTCACTGATTGCAAATCATTTCACCTGTTTCTTGATTAAATTCACTGAATGCAAATCAATTTTACTGATAGCAAATCATTTTCACCTGATAGGAAATCAATTACACCTGTTTCCAATTTAATTAAACCTGATTGCAAATTAATTGCAGCTGATTGCAAATCAACTTCAGCTGTTTCCAAATTAATTGCAGCTGATTGCAAATCAACTTCAGCTTTTTCCAATTTAATTTCACGTGATTGCAAATTCCTTTCACCATATTTCAAATCTATTCCAACTGATAGACAATCAACGTCACCGTTTCCAATAATTTCCCCTGATGGCAAATTAAATTCACTGATTGCAAATGAATTCACCTGTTTCCAAATTAATTTCCCTGTTTTCCAATCAATTTCAACTGATTGCGAATCACATTCACAGGTTTCCTAATTAATTTCACCTGACTGCAAATCAATTTTACCTGTTTCCAAATCTTTTCACTGATTGGAAATCAATTACACCAGTTTCCCATTTAATTCCTGATTGCTAATTAATTGCAGCTGATTGTAAATCAATTTCACTGTTTCGAAATTAATTCCACCTGATTGCACATCAATTTCACCTCATTCTAAATTAATATCACCTGACCTGATTGGAAATCAATTCACATGTTTCCGAATTAATATCACCTGATTGCAAATTAATTTCACCTGATTGCAAATCAATTTCACCTGATTGCACATCATTTTCACATGTTTCCTAATTAATTTCACTTGACTGTACATCAATTTCTCCTGTTTTCTAATTAAATTCACCTGATTCAAAACAATTTGACATGATTAAATCATTTTCACCTAATTGGAAATCAATTAACCTGTTTCCAATTTAATATCACCTGATGCAGACTAATTGCAGCTGATTATAAATCTATTCACCTGTTTCAAAGTTAATTTCTCCTGATTGCAAATTAATTTCACCTGACTGCCAAAGAGTATCACTGATTGCAAGTCAATTTCACGTGTTTCGTATTAATTTAACCTGATTGCAAATCAATTTTACATGATTGCTAATCATTTACACCTGATAGGAAATCAATCACGTGTTTCCAATTTAATTAAACCTGATTGCAAATTAATTGCAGCTGATTGTAAATCAATTTCACCTTTTCAATATTAATTCCACCTGATTGCACATCAATTTCCCCTGACTGTAAATCATTTTCACCTGATTGGAAATCAATTACACTTTTCAATTAATATCACCAGATTGCAATTAATTGCAGCTGATGTAAATCATTACACATGATTGCTAATTAATTTCAACTGATTGCAAATTAATTGCAGCTCATTGTAATCAATTACAATGATTGAATTAATTTCACCTGATTGCAAATCAATTACACATGATTGCAAATTAATTTCACCTGATTGCAAATCAATTAACCTGTTTCAGAATTAATTGCACCTGTTTGCAAGATGAACTCACGTGATTGCAAATTAATTTCACCTGATTGCAAATGAGTTTCACTGATTGCAAGCAATTTCACATATTTCCTAATTATTTTCACCTGATTGCAAATCAATTTCCCCTGATTGCAAATCATTTTCACCTGGTTGCAAATCAATTTCATATGTTTCCTAATTAATTGCACCTAATTGTAAATCAGTGTCACCTGACTGCAGATCAGTTTCACCTGTTTCAAATTAATCTTATCTGATTGCAAATCAATTTCACGTGTTTCCTAATTAATTTATCTTTATTGCAAATCAATTTCACGTGTTTCCTTATTAATTTAACCTGATTGCAAATCAATTGCAGCTGATTGCAAATCAATTTCACCTGTTTCTAAATCAATTTCCCCTGATTGCAAATTATTTTCACCTGATTGCAAATCAATTACACAGGATTTCACATCAATTTCAACAGGTAGGCAATCAGTTTCACCTGTTTCCAAATTAAATTCCCTGATGGCAAATTAATTTCCCCAGTTGCATATCAATTACACATAATTGCAAATTAATTCACCTGACTGCCAATGAGTATCACGGATTGCAAGTCAATTTCACATGTTTCCTTATTAATTTAACCTGATTGCAAATCAATTTACTGATTGCAAATCATTTTTCACCTGATAGGAAATCAATTACACGTGTTTCCAATTTAATTAAACCTGATTGCAAATTAATTGCAGCTCATTGTAAATCAATTACACATGATTGCTAATTAATTTCACCTGATGCAAATCAATACACATGATTGCAAATTAATTTCACCTGATTGCAAATCAATTAACCTGTTTCAGAATTAATTGCACCTGTTTGCAAATGAATCTCACGTGATTGCAAATTAATTTCACCAGATTGCAAATGAGTTTCACTGATTGCAAAGCAATTTCACATATTTCTAATTATTTTCCTGATTGCAAATCAATTTCCCTGATTGCAAATCATTTCACCTGGTTGCAAATCAATTTCATATGTTCTCATTAATTGCACCTAATTGTAAATCAGTTTCACTGATTGCAAATAGTTTCACCTCTTTTCCAAATTAATTTTATCTGATTGCAAATCAATTTCACGTGTTTCCTTATTAATTTAACCTGATTGCAAATCAATGCAGCTGATTGCAAATCAATTTCACCTGATTGCAAATCATTTTCACATGTTTCCTGATTAATTTCACTTGATTGCAAATCAATTTCACTGTTTCCTAATTAAATTCACTTGAATGCAAATCAATTTTACCTGATTGCAAATCATTTTCACCTGATAGGAAATCAATTACACCTGTTTCCAATTTAATTAAACCTGATTGCAAATTAATTGCAGCTGATTGCAAATCAGCTTCAGCTGTTTCCAAATTAATTGCAGCTGATTGCAAATCAATTTCATCTTTTTCCAATGTAATTTCACCTGATTGCAAATTCATTTCACCATATTTCATATCTATTTCAACTGATAGACAACAAACGTCACCTGTTTCCAATTAATTTCCCCTGATGGCCAAATTAAATACACCTGATTGCAAATGAATTTCACCTGTTCCAAATTAATTTCCCTGATTTCCAATCAATTTCACCTGATTGGGAATCACATTCACAGGTTTCCTAATTTAATTTCACCTGACTGCAAATCAATTTTACCTGTTTCCAAATCATTTTCACCTGATTGGAAATCAATACATGTTTCCAATTTAATTTCACCTGATTGCTAATCAATTGCAGCTGATTGCAAATCAATTTCACCTGTTTCCAAATTGAATTCCCAAGATGGCAAGTTAATTCATATTGTCATTATCACCTAATTGCAAATCATTTCACATGTTTCCTAATTAACCTCACCTGATGCAAATTAATTGCAGCTTATTGTAAATCTATTTTACCTGTTTCAAAATTAATTTCTCCTGATTGCAATTAATTTCACCTGATGCCAATGAGTATCACTGATTGCAAGTCAATTTCACGTGTTTCCTTATTAATTTAACATAATTGCAAACTAATTCACCTGTTTGCAAATCAATTAACATTATTGCAAATTAATTTCACCTGCATGTAAATCAACTTCACCTGTTTCCTAACTAAATTCACCTGATGTAAATAACTTCCTGATTGCAAATCATTGTCACCTGATAGGAAATCAATTACACCTGTTTCCAATTTAATTACACCTGCTTGCAAATTAATTGCAGTTATGTAAATCAATTTCACCTGTTTTAAAATTAATTTCACGTGATTGCAATTCAATGTCACCAGATTGCAAATTAATTTCACCAGATTGCAAACCATTTCACCTGATTGCAAATTATTTTCACCTGATTGCAAATTATTTTCACTGATTGCAAATCAATTAACCTGTTTCAGAATAATTGCACCTGTTTGCAATGAATCTCACGTGATTGCAAATTAATTTCACCTGATTGCAAATGAGTTTCACTGTTGCAAAGCAATTTCACTATTTCCTAATATTTTTCACCTGATTGCAAATCAATTTCCCCTGATTGCAAATCATTTTCACCTGATTACAGATCAATTTCACCTGATTGCACATCATTTTCACCTGGTTGCAAATCAATTTCACATGTTTCCTAATTAATTTTATCTGATGCAAATCAATTTCATGTTTCCTAAATTTTTTTTAACCTGATTGCAAATCAATTGCAGCTGATTGCAAATCAATTTCACCTGTTTCTAAATCAATTTCACCTGATTGCAAATTTTTCACCTGATTGAGATTAATTTACAGGATTTCACATCAATTTCACAGGGTAGGCAATCAGTTTTTCACCTGTTTCCAAATTAAATTCCCTGATGGCAAATTAATTCCCCAGATTGCATATCAATTACACATAATTGCAAATTAATTTTCACCTGACTGCCAATGAGTATCACGGATTGCAAGTCAATTTCACATGTTTCCTTATTATTTAACCTGATTGCAAATCAATTTTACCTGATTGCAAATCATTTTCAACTGATAGGAAATCAATTACACGTGTTTCCAATTTAAGTAAACCTGATTGCAAATTAATTGCAGCTCATTGTAAATCAATTACACATGATTGCAAATTAATTTCACCTGATTGCAAATCAATTACACATGATTGCAAATTAATTCACCAGATTGCAAATGAGTTTCACTGATTGCAAGCAATTTCACATATTTCCTATTATTTTCTCCTGAGTGCAAATCAATTCCCCTGATTGCAAATCATTTTCACCTGGTTGCAAATCAATTTCATATGTTTCCTAATTAATTGCACCTAATTGTAAATCAGTTTCACCTGATTGCAAATCAGTTTCACCTCTTTCCAATTAATTTTAACTGATTGCAAATCAATTTCACGTGTTTCCTTATTAATTTAACCTGATTGCAAATCAATTGCAGCTGATTGCAAACCATTTCACTGATTGCAAATCATTTTCACAGTTTCCTGATTAATTTCACTTGATTGCAAATCAATTTCACCTGTTCCTAATTAAAATTCACTTGAATGCAAATCAATTTTACCTGATTGCAAATCATTTCACCTGATAGGAAATCAATACACCTGTTTTCCAATTTAATTAAACCTGATTGCAAATTAATTAATTGCAGCTGATTGCAAATCAGCTTCAGCTGTTTCCAAATTAATTGCAGCTGATTGCAATCAATTTCATCTTTTTCCAATGAATTTTCACTGATTGCAAATTCATTTCACCATATTTCATATCTATTTCAACTGATAGACAATAAACGTCACCTGTTTCCCAATTCATTTCCCCTGATGCAAATTAAATTCACCTGATTGCAAATGAATTCACCTGTTTCAATTAATTCCTGATTTCCATCAATTTCACTAATTGGGAATCACATTCACAGGTTTCCAATAATTCACCTGACTGCAAATCAATTTTACTGTTTCCAAATCATTTTCACTGATGGAAATCAATTACACTTGTTTCAATTTAATTTCCCCTGATTGCTAATTATTGCAGCTGATTGTAATAATTTCACCTGTTTCGAAATTAATTCCACCTGATTGCACTCATTTCACCTCATTCTAAATAATATACCTGACCTGATTGGAAATCAATTCACATGTTTCCGAATTAATATCACCTGATTGCAAATTAATTCCAGCTGATTGTAATCAATTACACATGATTGCAATTAATTTCCACCTGATTGCAAATCAATTCACCTGATAGACATCATTTTCACGTTCCTAATTAATTTCACTTGACTGTACATCAATTTCTCCTGTTTTCTAATTAAATTCACCTGATTCAAAACAATTTGACATGATTGCAATCATTTCACCTGATGCAAAACAATTACACTGTATCCAATTGAATCTCAACCTGATTGCAAATTAATTGCAGCTCATTGTAAATCAATTACACATGATGCTAATTAATTTCCCCTGATTGCAAATCAATTACACATGATTAACAATTATTTCACCTGATTGCAAACCAATTACACATGATTGAAAATTAATTTTACCTGATGGCAAATGAGTTTCACTGATTGCAAATCATTTTCACCCGGTTGCAAATTAATTTCATATGTTTCCTAATAAATAGCACCAAATTGTAAATCAATCTCACCTGATGCAAATCAGTTTCACCTGTTTCCAAATTAATTTTATCTGATTGCAAATCAATTTCACGTGTTTCCTTATTAATTTAACCTGATTGCAAATAAATTGCAGCTGATTGCAAATCAATTTCACCTGTTTCTAAATCAATTTCACCTGATTGCAAATTATTTTCACCTGATTGCAAGTAAATTTCACCTGATTTCACATCAATTTCAACGGTAGGCAATCAGTTTCACCTGTTTCCAAATTAAATTCCCTGATTGCAAATTAATTTCCCCAGATTGCAAATAAATTACACATGATTGCAAATTAATTTCACCTGACTGCCAATGAGTATCACTGATTGCAAGTCAATTTCACGTGTTTCCTTATTAATTTAACCTGATTGCAAATCAATTTTACCTGATTGCAAATAATTTTCACCTGATAGGAAATCAATTACACCTGTTTCCAATTTAATAAAACCTGATTGCAAATTAATTGCAGCTCATTGTAAATCAATTACACATGATTGCTAATTAATTTCACCTGATTGCAAATCAATTACTCATGATTGCAAATTAATTTCACCTGATTGCAAATCAATTAACCTGTTTCAGAATTAATTGCACCTGTTTGCAAATGAATCTCACGTGATTGCAAATTAATTTCACCTGATTGCAAATGAGTTTCACCGATTGCAAAGCAATTTCATATTTCCTAATTATTTTCTACTGATGCAAATCAATTTCCCCTGATTGCAAATCATTTTCACCTGGTTGCAAATCAATTTCATATGTTTCCTAATTAATTGCACCTAATTGTAAACAGTTTCACCTGACTGCAAATCAGTTTCACCTGTTTCCAAATTAATTTTATCTGATTGCAAATCAATTTCACGTGTTTCCTTATAATTTAACCTGATTGCAAATCAATTGCAGCTGATTGCAAATCAATTTCTCCTGTTTCTAAATCAATTTCACCTGATTGCAAATTATTTTCACCTGATTGCAAATTAATTTCACCTGATTTCACATCAATTTCAACAGGTAGGCAATCAGTTTTCGTCTTTTCCAAATTAAATTCCCTGATGGCAAATTAATTTCCCGAGATTGCAAATCAATTTCACCTGATTGCACATCATTTTAACATGTTTCCTAATTAATTTCACTTGACTGTACATCAATTTCTCCTGTTTTCTAATTAAATTCACCTGATTCAAAGCAATTTGACATGATTGCAAATCATTTTCACCTAATTGGAAATCAATTACACCTGTTTCCAATTTAATATCACCTGATTGCAAACCAATTTCACCTGATTCTAAATTAACATCACCTGACCTGATTGGAATTAAATTAACATGTTTCCGAATTAATTCACCTGTTTTGCAAATCAATTTCACACAGGATTTCAAATTAATTTTCACCTGACTGCCAATGAGTATCACTGATTGCAAGTCAATTCACGTGTTTCCTTATTAATTTACCTGATTGCAAATCAATTTTACCTGATTGCAAATCATTTTCACCTGATAGGAAATCAATTACACCTGTTTCCAATTTAATTAAACCTGATTGCAAATTAATTGCAGCTGATTGCAAATCATTTTCACATGTTTCCTGATTAATTTCACTTGATTGCAAATCAATTTCACCTGTTTCCTAATTAAATTCACTTGAATGCAAATCAATTTTACCTGATTGCAAATCATTTTCACCTGAGAGGAAATCAATTACACCTGTTTCCAATTTAATTAAACCTGATTGCAAATTAATTGCAGCTGATTGCAAATCAATTCATCTTTTTTCCAATGTAATTTCACCTGATTGCAAATTCATTTCACCATATTTCATATCTATTTCAACTGATAGACAATAAACGTCACCCTGTTTCCCAATTAATTTCCCCTGATGGCAAATTAAATTCACCTGATTGCAAATGAATTTCACCTGTTTCCAAATTAATTTCCCCTGATTTCCAATCAATTTCACCTAATTGGGAATCACATTCACAGGTTTCCTAATTAATTTCACCTGACTGCAAATCAATTTTACCTGTTTCCAAATCATTTTCACCTGATTGGAAATCAATTACACTTGTTTCCAATTTAATTTCACCTGATTGCTAATTAATTGCAGCTGATTGTAAATCAATTTCACCTGTTTCGAAATTAATTCCACCTGATTGCACATCAATTTCACCTCATTCTAAATTAATATCACCTGACCTGATTGGAAATCAATTCACATGTTTCCGAATTAATATCACCTGATTGCAAATTAATTCCAGCTGATTGTAAATCAAATTACACATGATTGCAAATTAATTTCACCTGATTGCAAATCAATTTCACCTGATTGCACATCAATTTTCACATGTTTCCTAATTAATTTCACTTGACTGTACATCAATTTCTCCTGTTTTCTAATTAAATTCACCTGATTCAAAACAATTTGACATGATTGCAAATCATTTTCACCTGATTGCAAAACAATTACACCTGTATCCAATTGAATATCACCTGATTGGCAAATTAATTGCAGCTCATTGTAAATCAATTACACTGATTGCTAATTAATTTCACCTGATTGCAAATCAATTACACATGATTGCAAATTAATTTCACCTGATTGCAAACCAATTACACATGATTGAAAATTAATTTCACCTGATGGCAAATAGTTTTCACTGATTGCAAATCATTTTCACCCGGTTGGCAAATTAATTTCATATGTTTCCTAATAAATAGCACCAAATTGAATCAATCTCACCTGATTGCAAATCAGTTTCACCTGTTCCAAATTATTTTATCTGATTGCAAATCAATTTCCACGTGTTTCCTTATTAATTTAACCTGATTGCAAATAAATTGCAGCTGATTGCAAATCAATTTCACCTGTTTTCTAAATCAATTTCACCTGATTGCAAATCATTTTCACCTGATCACCTGATTGCAAGTTAATTTCACCTGATTTCACATCAATTTCAACAGGTAGGCAATCAGTTTCACCTGTTTCCAAATTAAATTCCCTGATTGCAAATTAATTTCCCCAGATTGCAAATAAATTACACATGATTGCAAATAATTTCACCTGACTGCCAATGAGTATCACTGATTTGCCAAGTCAATTTCACGTGTTCCTTATTAATTTAACCTATTGCAAATCAATTTACCTGATTGCAAATCATTTTCACCTGATTAGGAAATCAATTACACCTGTGTTCCAATTAATATCACCTGATTGCAAACCATTTCACCTGATTCTAAATTAATATCACCTGACCTGATTGGAAATTAATTAACATGTTTCTGAATTAATTTATCACCTGTTTTGCAAATCAATTTCACAGGATTTCAAATTAATTTCACCTGACTGCCAATGAGTATCACTGATTGCAAGTCATTTCAACATGTTTCCTTATTAATTTCACCTGATTGCAAATCAATTTCACCTGATTGCAAATCATTTTCACATGTTTCCTAATTAATCTCACCTGATTGCAAATCAATTTCACCCTGTTTCTTGATTAAATTCACTGAATGCAAATCAATTTTACCTGATAGCAAATCATTTTCACCTGATAGGAAATCAATTACACCTGTTTCCAATTTAATTAAACCTGATTGCAAATTAATTGCAGCTGATTGCAAATCAACTTCAGCTGTTCCAAATTAATTGCAGCTGATTGCAAATCAACTTCAGCTTTTTCCAATTTAATTTCACGTGATTGCAAATTCCTTTCACCATATTTCAAATCTATTCCAACTGATAGACAATCAACGTCACCTGTTTTCCCAATTAATTTCCCCTGATGGCAAATTAAATTCACCTGATTGCAAATGAATTTCACCTGTTTCCAAATTAATTTCCCTGATTTCCAATCAATTTCAACTGATTGCGAATCACATTCACAGGTTTTCCTAATTAATTTCACCTGACTGCAAATCAATTTTACCTGTTTCCAAATCATTTTCACCTGATTGGAAATCAATTACACACCTGTTTCCCATTTAAATTCACCTGATTGCTAATTAATTGCAGCTGATTGTAAATCAATTTCACCTGTTTCGAAATTAATTCCACCTGATTGCACATCAATTTCACCTCATTCTAAATTAATATCACCTGACCTGATTGGAAATCAATTCACATGTTTCCGATTAATATCACCTGATTGCAAATTAATAACAGCTTATTGTAAATCAATTACACATGATTGCAAATTAATTTCACCTGATTGCAAATCAATTTCACCTGATTGCAAATCATTTTCACATGTTTCCTAATTAATTTCACCTGATTGCAAGAAATTTCACCTGTTTCTTGATTAAATTCACTGAATTGCAAATCAATTTTACCTGATAGCAAATCATTTTCACCTGATTAGGAAATCAATTACACCTGTTTCCAATTTAATTAAACCTGATTGCAAATATTGCAGCTGATTGCAAATCAACTTCAGCTGTTTCCAAATTAATGCAGCTGATTGCAAATAATTCAGCTGTTTCCAAATTAATTGCAGCTGATTGCAAATCAACTTCAGCTTTTTCCAATTTAATTTCACGTGATTGCAAATTCCTTTCACATATTTCAAATCTATTCCACTGATAGACAATCAACGTCACCTGTTTCCCAATTAATTTCCCCTGCTGGCAAATAAATTCACCTGATTGCAAATGAATTTCACCTGTTTCCAAATTAATTTCCCTGATTTCCAATCAATTTCAACTGATTGCGAATCACATTCACAGGTTTCCTAATTAATTTCACCTGACTGCAAATCAATTTTACCTGTTTCCAAATCATTTTCACCTGATTGGAAATCAATTACACCAGTTTCCCATTTAATTTCCCCTGATTGCTAATTAATTGCAGCTGATTGTAAATCAATTTCATGTTTCGAAATTAATTTCACCTGATTGCACATCATTTTCACATGTTTCCTAATTAATTTCACCTTGACTGTACATCATTTCTCCTGTTTTCTAATTAAATTCACCTGATTCAAAGCAATTTGACATGATTGCAAATCATTTTCACCTAATTGGAAATCAATTACACCTGTTTCCAATTTAATATATCACCTGATTGCAAACCAATTTCACCTGATTCTAAATTAAATCACCTGACCTGATTGGAAATTAATTACATGTTTCCGAATTAATTTCACCTGTTTGCAAATCAATTTCACAGGATTTCAAATTAATTTCACCTGACTGCCAATGAGTATCACTGATTGCAAGTCAATTTCACGTGTTTCCTTATTAATTTAACCTGATTGCAAATCAATTTTACCTGATTGCAAATAATTTTCACCTGATAGGAAATCAATTACACCGTTTCCAATTTAATTAAACCTGATTGGCAAATTAATTGCAGCTGATTGCAAATCATTTTCACATGGTTCCTGATTAATTTCACTTGATTGCAAATCAATTTCACCTGTTTCCTAATTAAATTCACTTGAATGCAAATCAATTTTACCTGATTGCAAATCATTTTCACCTGATAGGAAATCAATTACACCTGTTTTCCAATTTAATTAAACCTGATTGCAAATTAATTGCAGCTGATTGCAAATCAATTTCATCTTTTTCCAATGTAATTTCACCTGATTGCAAATTCATTTCAACCATATTTCATATCTATTTCAACTGATAGACAATAACGTCACCGTTCCCAATTAATTTCCCCTGATGGCAAATTAAATTCACCTGATTGCAAATGAAATTTTCACCTGTTTCCAAATTAATTTCCCTGATTTCCAATCAATTTCACCTAATTGGGAATCACATTCACAGGTTTCCTAATTAATTTCACCTGACTGCAAATCATTTTACCTGTTTCCAAATCATTTTCACCTGATTGGAAATCAATTACACTTGTTTCCAATTTAATTTCACCTGATTGCTAATTAATTGCAGCTGATTGGTAAATCAATTTCAACCTGTTTCGAAATTAATTCCACCTGATTGCACATCAATTTCACCTCATTCTAAATTAATATCACCTGACCTGATTGGAAATCAATTCACATGTTTCCGAATTAATATCACCTGATTGCAAATTAATTCCAGCTGATTGTAAATCAATTACACATGATTGCAAATTAAATTTCACCTGATTGCAAATCAATTTCACCTGATTGCACATCATTTTCACAGTTTCCTAATTATTTCACTTGACTGTACATCAATTTCTCCTGTTTTCTAATTAAATTCACCTGATTCAAAACAAGTTGACATGATTGCAAATCATTTTCACTGATTGCAAAACAATTACACCTGTATCCAATTGAATATCACCTGATTGCAAATTAATTGCAGCTCATTGTAAATCAATTACACATGATTGCTAATAATTTCACCTGATTGCAAATCAATTACACATGATTGAAAATTAATTTCACCTGATTGCAAACCAATTACACATGATTGAAAATTAATTTCACCTGATGGCAAATGCGTTTTCACTGATTGCAAATCATTTTCACCGGTTGCAATTAATTTCATATGTTTCCTAATAAATAGCACCAAAATGTAAATCAATCTCACCTGATTGCAAATCAGTTTCACCTGTTTCCAAATTAATTTTATCTGATTGCAAATCAATTTCACGTGTTTCCTTATTAATTTAACCTGATTGCAAATAAATTGCAGCTGATTGCAAATCAATTTCAACCTGTTTCTAAATCAATTTCACCTGATTGCAAATTATTTTCACCTGATTGCAAGTTAATTTCACCTGATTTCACATCAATGTCAACAGGTAGGCAATCAGTTTCACCTGTTTTCCAAATTAAATTCCCTGATTGCAAATTAATTTCCCCAGATTGCAAATAAATTACACATGATTGCAAATTAATTTCACCTGACTGCCAATGAGTATCACTGATTGCAAGTCAATTTCACGTGTTTCCTTATTAATTTAACCTGATTGCAAATCAATTTTACCTGATTGCAAATCATTTTCACCTGATAGGAAATCAATTACACCTGTTTCCAATTTAATATCACCTGATTGCAACAAACAATTTCACCTGATTCTAAATTAATATCACTGACCTGATTGGAAATTATTAAACATGTTTCTGATTAATTTCACCTGTTTGCAAATCAATTTCACAGGATTTCAAATTAATTTCACCTGACTGCCAATGAGTTATCACTGATTGCAAGTCAATTTCACATGTTTCCTTATTAATTTAACCTGATTGCAAATCAATTTCACCTGTGCAAATCATTTCACATGTTTCCTAATTAATCTCACCTGATTGCAAATCAATTTCACCTGTTTCTTGATTAAATTCACTGAATGCAAATCAATTTTACCTGATAGCAAATCATTTTCACCTGATAGGAAATCAATTACACCTGTTTCCAATTTAATTAAACCTGATTGCAAATTAATTGCAGCTGATTGCAAATCAACTTCAGCTGTTTTCCAAATTAAATTGCAGCTGATTGCAGAATCAACTTCAGCTTTTTTCCAATTAAATTTCACGTGATTGCAAATTCCTTCACCATATTTCAAATCTATTCCAACTGATAGACAAGTCAACGTCACCTGTTTTCCCAATTATTTCCCTGATGCAAATTAAATTCACCTGATTGCAAATGAATTTCACCTGTTTCAAATTAAATTTCCCTGATTTCCATCAATTATCAACTGATTGCGAATCACATTCACAAGGTTTCCTAATTAATTCACCTGACTGCAATCAATTTTACCTGTTTCAAATCATTTTCACCTGATTGGAAATCAATTACACCTGTTTCCCATTTAAATTCAAGCCTGATTGCTAAGTAATTGCAGCTGATTGTAATCAATTTCACCTGTTTCGAAATTAATTCCACCTGATTGCACATCAATTTCACCTCATTCTAAATTAATATCACCTGACCTGATTGGAAATCAATTCACATGTTTCCGAATTAAATCACCTGATTGAAAATTAATAACAGCTTATTGTAAATCAATTACACATGATTGCAAATTAATTTCACCTGATTGCAAATCAATTTCACCTGATTGCACATCATTTTCACATGTTTCCTAATTAATTTCACTTGACTGTACATCAATTTCTCCTGTTTTCTAATTAAATTCACCTGATTCAAAACAATTTGACATGATTTCAATTTTCACCTAATTGGAAATCAATTACACCTGTTTCCAATTTAATATCACCTGATTGCAGACTAATTGCAGCTGATTATAAATCTATTTCACCTGTTTCAAAGTTAATTTCTCCTGATTGCAAATTAATTTCACCTGACTGCCAAAGAGTATCACTGATTGCAAGTCAATTTCACGTGTTTCGTTATTAATTTAACCTGATTGCAAATCAATTTTACATGATTGCAAATCATTTACACCTGATGAAATCAATCCACGTGTTTCCAATTTAATTAAACCTGATTGCAAATTAATTGCAGTGATTGTAAATCAATTTCACCTGTTTCAATATTAATTCCACCTGATTGCACATCAATTTCCCCTGACTGTAAATCATTTTCACCTGATTGGAAATCAATTACACTTGTTCAATTTAATATCACCAGATTGCAAATTAATTGCAGCTGATTGTAAATCAATTACACATGATTGCTAATTAATTTCAACTGATTGCAAATTAATTGCAGCTCATTGTAAATCAATTACACATGATTGCTAATTAATTTCACCTGATTGCAAATCAATTACACATGATTGCAAATTAATTTCACCTGATTGCAAAACAATTAAACCTGTTTCAGAATTAATTGCACCTGTTTGCAAATGAATCTCACGTGATTGCAAATTAATTTCACCTAATTGCAAATGAGTTTCACTGAGTTGCAAAGCAATTTACATATTTCCTATTATTTTCACCTGATTGCAAATCAATTTCCCCTGATTGCAAATCATTTGCACCTGGTTGCAAATCAATGTTCATATTTTTCCTAATTAATTGCACCTAATTGGTAAATCAGTGTCACCTGACTGCAGATCAGTTTCACCTGTTTTCAAATTAATCTTATCTGATTGCAAATCAATTTCACGTGTTTCCTAATTAATTTTATCTTATTGCAAATCAATTTCATCACGTGTTTTCCTTATTAATTTAACCTGATTGCAAATCATTGTAGCTGATTGCAAATCAATTTCACCTGTTTCTAAATCAATTTCACCTGTTGCAAATTATTTTCACCTGATTGCAAATTTAATTTTCACAGGATTTCCATCAATTTCAACAGTTAGGCAATCAGTTTTCACCTGTTTCCAAATTAAATTCCCTGATTGCAAATTAATTTCCCCAGATTGCAATATCAATTACACATGATTGCAAATTAATTTCACCTGACTGCCAATGAGTATCACTGATTGCAAGTCAATTTCACAGTGTTTCCTTATTAATTTAACCTGATTGCAAATCAATTTTACCTGATTGCAAATCATTTTCACCTGATAGGAAATCAATTACACCTGTTTCCAATTTAATATCACCTGATTGCAACCAATTTCACCTGATTCTAAATTAATATCACCTGACCTGATTGGAAATTAATTAACATGTTTTCTGAATAATTTCACCTGTTTGCAAATCAATTTCACAGGATTTCAAATTAATTTCACCTGACTGCCAATGAGTATCACTGATTGCAAGTCAATTTCACATGTTTTCCCTTATTAATTTAACCTGATTGCAATCAATTTCACCTGATTGCAAATCATTTTCACATGTTTCCTAATTAATCTCACCTGATTGCAAATCAATTTCACCTGTTTCTTGATTAAATTCACTGAATGCAAATCAATTTTACCTGATAGCAAATCATTTTCACCTGATAGGAAATCAATTACACCTGTTTCCAATTTAATTAAACCTGATTGCAAATTAATTGCAGCTGATTGCAAATCAACTTCAGCTGTTTCCAAATTAATGCAGCTGATTGCAAATCAACTTCAGCTTTTTCCAATTTAATTTCACGTGATTGCAAATTCCTTTCACCATATTTCAAATCTATTCCAACTGATAGACAATCAACGTCACCTGTTTCCCAATTAATTTCCCCTGATGGCAAATTAAATTCACCTGATTGCAAATGAATTTCACCCTGTTTCCAAATTAATTTCCCTGATTTCCAATCAATTTCAACTGATTGCGAATCACATTCACAGGTTTCCTAATTAATTTCACCTGACTGCAAATCAATTTTACCTGTTTCCAAATCATTTTCACCTGATTGAAATCAATTACACCTGTTTCCCATTTAAATTCACCTGATTGCTAATTAATTGCAGCTGATTGTAAATCAATTTCACCTGTTTCGAAATTAATTCCACCTATTGCACATCAATTTCACCTCATTCTAAATTAATATCACCTGACCTGATTGGAAATCAATTCACATGTTTCCGAATTAATATCACCTGATTGCAAATTAATAACAGCTTATTGTAAATCAATTACACATGATTGCAAATTAATTTCACCTGATTGCAAATCAATTCACCTGATTGCACATCATTTTCACATGTTTCCTAATTAATTTCACTTGACTGTTACATCAATTTCTCCTGTTTTCTAATTAAATTCACCTGATTCAAAACAATTTGACATGATTTCAAATCATTTTCACCTAATTGGAATCAATTACAACCTGTTTCCAATTTAATATCACCTGATTGCAGACTAATTGCAGCTGATTATAAATCTATTTCACCTGTTTCAAAGTTAATTTCTCCTGATTGCAAATTAATTTCACCTGACTGCCAAGAGTATCACTGATTGCAAGTCAATTTCACGTGTTTCTTATTAATTTAACCTGATTGCAATCAATTTTACATGATTGCTAATCATTTACACCTGATAGGAAATCAATCACACGTGTTTCCAATTAATTAAACCTGATTGCAAATTAATTGCAGCTGATTGTAAATCAATTTCACCTGTTTCAATATTAATTCCACCTGATTGCACATCAATTTCCCCTGACTGTAAATCATTTTCACCTGATTGGAAATCAATTACACTGTTTCAATTTAATATCACCAGATTGCAAATTAATTGCAGCTGATTGTAAATCAATTACACATGATTGCTAATTAATTTCAACTGATTGCAAATTAATTGCAGCTCATTGTAAATCAATTACACATGATTGCTAATTAATTTCACCTGATTGCAAATCAATTACACATGATTGCAAATTAATTTCACCTGATTGCAAATCAATTAACCTGTTTCAGAATTAATTGCACCTGTTTGCAAATGAATCTCACGTGATTGCAAATTAATTTCACCTAATTGCAAATGAGTTTCACTGATTGCAAAGCAATTTCACATATTTCCTAATTATTTTTCACCTGATTGCAAATCAATTTCCCCTGATTGCAAATCATTTCACCTGGTTGCAAATCAATTTCATATGTTTCCTAATTAATTGCACCTAATTGTAAATCAGTGTCACCTGACTGCAGATCAGTTTCACCTGTTTCAAATTAATCTTATCTGATTGCAAATCAATTTCACGTGTTCCTAATTAATTTTATCTGATTGCAAATCAATTTCACGTGTTTCCTTATTAATTTAACCTGATTGCAAATCAATTGCAGCTGATTGCAAATCAATTTCACCTGTTTCTAAATCAATTTCACCTGATTGCAAATTAATTTCACAGGATTTCACATCAATTTCAACAGGTAGGCAATCAGTTTCACCTGTTTCCAAATTAAATTCCCTGATGGCAAATTAATTTCCCCAGATTGCATATCAATTACACATGATTGCAAATTAATTTCACCTGACTGCCAATGAGTATCACGGATTGCAAGTCAATTTCACATGTTTCCTTATTAATTTAACCTGATTGCAAATCAATTTTACCTGATTGCAAATCATTTTCACCTGATAGGAAATCAATTACACGTGTTTCCAATTTAATTAAACCTGATTGCAAATTAATTGCAGCTCATTGTAAATCAATTACACATGATTGCTAATTAATTTCACCTGATTGCAAATCAATTACACATGATTGCAAATTAATTTCACCTGATTGCAAATCAATTAACCTGTTTCAGAATTAATTGCACCTGTTTGCAAATGAATCTCACGTGATTGCAAATTAATTTCACCAGATTGCAAATGAGTTTCACTGATTGCAAAGCAATTTCACATATTTCCTAATTATTTCTCCTGATTGCAAATCAATTTCCCCTGATTGCAAATCATTTTCACCTGGTTGCAAATTAATTTCATATGTTTCCTAATTAATTGCACCTAATTGTAAATCAGTTTCACCTGATTGCAAATCAGTTTCACCTCTTTCCAAATTAATTTTATCTGATTGCAAATCAATTTCACGTGTTTCCTTATTAATTTAACCTGATTGCAAATCAATTGCAGCTGATTGCAAATCAATTTCACCTGATTGCAAATCATTTTCACATGTTTCCTGATTAATTTCACTTGATTGCAAATCAATTTCACCTGTTTCCTAATTAAATTCACTTGAATGCAAATCAATTTTACCTGATTGCAAATCATTTTCACCTGATAGGAAATCAATTACACCTGTTTCCAATTTAATTAAACCTGATTGCAAATTAATTGCAGCTGATTGCAAATCAGCTTCAGCTGTTTCCAAATTAATTGCAGCTGATTGCAAATCAATTTCATCTTTTTTCCAATGTAATTTCACCTGATTGCAAATTCATTTCACCATATTTCATATCTATTTCAACTGATAGACAACAAACGTCACCTGTTTCCCAATTAATTTCCCCTGATGGCAAATTAAATACACCTGATTGCAAATGAATTTCACCTGTTTCCAAATTAATTTCCCTGATTTCCAATCAATTTCACCTGATTGGGAATCACATTCACAGGTTTCCTAATTAATTTCACCTGACTGCAAATCAATTTTACCTGTTTCCAAATCATTTTCACCTGATTGGAAATCATTACACTTGTTTCCAATTTAATTTCACCTGATTGCTAATCAATTGCAGCTGATTGCAAATCAATTTCACCTGTTTCCAAATTGAATTCCCAAGATGGCAAGTTAATTTCATCATATTGTCATTATCACCTAATTGCAAATCATTTTCACATGTTTCCTAATTAACCCTCACCTGATGCAAATAATTGCAGCTTATTGTAAATCTATTTTACCTGTTTCAAATTAATTTCTCCTGATTGCAAATTAATTTCACCTGACTGCCAATGAGTATCACTGATTGCAAGTCAATTTCACGTGTTTCCTTATTAATTTAACATAATTGCAAACTAATTTCACCTGTTTTGCAAATCAATTACACATTATTGCAAATTAATTTCACCTGCATGTAAATCAACTTCACCTGTTTCCTAACTAATTCACCTGAATGTAAATCAACTTTCCCTGATTGCAAATCATTGTCACCTGATAGGAATCAATTACACCTGTTTCCAATTTAATTACACCTGCTTGCAAATTAATTGCAGCTTATTGTAAATCAATTTCACCTGTTTTAAAATTAATTTCACGTGATTGCAATTCAATGTCACCAGATTGCAAATTAATTTCACCTGATTGCAAATCAATTTCATCTGTTTCCAATTTAATTTCACCTGATTGCAAATTATTTTCACCTGATTGCAAATCAATTAACCTGTTTCAGAATTAATTGCACCTGTTTGCAAATGAATCTCACGTGATTGCAAATTAATTTCACCTGATTGCAAATGAGTTTCACTGTTTGCAAAGCAATTTCACATATTTCCTAATTATTTTCACCTGATTGCAAATCAATTTCCCCTGATTGCAAATCATTTTCACCTGATTACAGATCAATTTCACCTGATTGCACAATCATTTTCACCTGGTTGCAAATCAATTTCACATGTTTCCTAATTAATTTTATCTGATTGCAAATCAATTTCACGTGTTTCCTTATTAATTTAACCTGATTGCAAATCAATTGCAGCTGATTGCAAATCAATTTCACCTGTTTCTAAATCAATTTCACCTGATTGCAAATTATTTTCACCTGATTGCAGATTAATTTCACAGGATTTCACATCAATTTCAACAGGTAGGCAATCAGTTTCACCTGTTTCCAAATTAAATTCCCTGATGGCAAATTAATTTCCCCAGATTGCATATCAATTACACATAATGCAAATTAATTTCACCTGACTGCCAATGAGTATCACGGATTGCAAGTCAATTTCACATGTTTCCTTATTAATTTAACCTGATTGCAAATCAATTTTACCTGATTGCAAATCATTTTCACCTGATAGGAAATCAATTACACGTGTTTCCAATTTAATTAAACCTGATTGCCAAATTAATTGCAGCTCATTGTAAATCAATTACACATGATTGCAAATTAATTTCACCTGATTGCAAATCAATTACTCATGATTGCAAATTAATTTCACCAGATTGCATATCAGTTTCACTGATTGCAAATCAATTTCACATATTTCCTAATTATTTTCTCCTGATTGCAAATCAATTTCCCCTGATTGCAAATCATTTTCACCTGGTTGCAAATCAATTTCATATGTTTCCTAATTAATTGCACCTAATTGTAAATCAGTTTCACCTGATTGCAAATCAGTTTCACCTCTTTCCAAATTAATTTTCACTGATTGCACATCAATTTCACGTGCTTCCTTATTAATGTAACCTAATTGCATTTCAATTTCACCTGATTGCACATCATTTTCAAATGTTTCCTAATTAATTTCAATTGATTGTAAATCAATTTCTCCTGTTTTCTAAATAAATTCACCTGATTAAAACCAATTTGACCTGATTGCAAATCATTTTCACCTGATAGGAAATCAATTACACCTGTTTCCAATTTAATTAAACCTGATTGCAAATTAATTGCAGCTGATTGCAAATCAGCTTCAGCTGTTTCCAAATTAATTGCAGCTGATTGCAAATCAATTTCATCTTTTTTCCAATGTAATTTCACCTGATTGCAAATTCATTCACCATATTTTCATATCTATTTCAACTGATAGACAATAAACGTCACCTGTTTCCCAATTAATTTCCCTGATGGCAAATTAAATCACCTGATTGCAAAATGAATTTCACCTGTTTCCAAATTAATTTTCCCTGATTTCCAATCATTTCACCTAATTGGGAAGCACATTCACAGGTTCCTAATGAATTTCACCTGACTGCAAATCAATTTTACCTGTGTCCAAATCATTTTCACCTGATTGGAAATCAATTACACTTGTTCCAATTTAATTTCCCCTGATTGCTAATTAATTGCAGCTGATTGTAAATCAATTTCACCTGTTTCGAATTAATTCCACCTGATTGCACATCAATTTCACCTCATTCTAAATTAATATCACCTGACCTGATTGGAAATCAATTCAACATGTTTCCGAATTAATATCACCTGATTGCAAATTAATTCCAGCTGATTGTAAATCAATTACACATGATTTGCAAATTAATTTCACTGATTGCAAATCAATTTCACCTGATAGCACATCATTTTCACGTTTCCTAATTAATTTCACTTGACTGTACATCAATTTCTCCTGTTTTCTAATTAAATTCACCTGATTCAAAACAATTTGACATGATGCAAATCATTTTCACCTGATTGCAAAACAATTACACTGTATCCAATTGAATATCACCTGATTGCAAATTAATTGCAGCTCATTGTAAATCAATTACACCTGATTGCTAATTAATTTCCCCTGATTGCAAATCAATTACACATGATACAAATTAATTTCACCTGATTGCAAACCAATTACACATGATTGAAAATTAATTTTACCTGATGGCAAATGAGTTTCACTGATTGCAAATCATTTTCACCGGTTGCAAATTAATTTCATATGTTTCCTAATAAATAGCACCAAATTGTAAATCAATCTCACCTGATTGCAAATCAGTTTCACCTGTTTCCAAATTAATTTTATCTGATTGCAAATCAATTTCACGTGTTTCCTTATTAATTTAACCTGATTGCAAATAAATTGCAGCTGATTGCAAATCAATTTCACCTGTTTCTAAATCAATTTCACCTGATTGCAAATTATTTTCACCTGATTGCAAGTTAATTTCACCTGACTGCCAATGAGTATCACTGATTGCAAGTCAATTTCACGTGTTTCCTTATTAATTTAACCTGATTGCAAATCAATTTTACCTGATTGCAAATAATTTTCACCTGATAGGAAATCAATTACACCTGCTTCCAATTTAATAAAACCTGATTGCAAATTAATTGCAGCTCATTGTAAATCAATTACACATGATTGCTAATTAATTTCACCTGATTGCAAATCAATTACTCATGATTGCAAATTAATTTCACCTGATTGCAAATCAATTAACCTGTTTCAGAATTAATTGCACCTGTTTGCAAATGAATCTCACGTGATTGCAAATTAATTTCACCTGATTGCAAATGAGTTTCACTGATTGCAAAGCAATTTCACATATTTCCTAATTATTTTCTCCTGATTGCAAATCAATTTCCCCTGATTGCAAATCATTTTCACCTGGTTGCAAATCAATTTCATATGTTTCCTAATTAATTGCACCTAATTGTAAACAGTTTCACCTGACTGCAAATCAGTTTCACCTGTTTCCAAATTAATTTTATCTGATTGCAAATCAATTTCACGTGTTTCCTTATTAATTTAACCTGATTGCAAATCAATTGCAGCTGATTGCAAATCAATTTCACCTGTTTCTAAATCAATTTCACCTGATTGCAAATTATTTTCACCTGATTGCAAATTAATTTCACCTGATTTCACATCAATTTCAACAGGTAGGCAATCAGTTTCGTCTGTTTCCAAATTAAATTCCCTGATGGCAAATTAATTTCCCGAGATTGCAAATCAATTTCACCTGATTGCACATCATTTTCACATGTTCCTAATTAATTTCACTTGACTGTACATCAATTTCTCCTGTTTTCTAATTAAATTCACCTGATTCAAAGCAATTTGACATGATTGCAAATCATTTTCACCTAATTGGAAATCAATTACACCTGTTTCCAATTTAATATCACCTGATTGCAAACAATTTCACCTGATTCTAAATTAATATCACCTGACCTGATTGGAAATTAATTAACATGTTTCCGAATTAATTTCACCTGTTTGCAAATCAATTTCACAGGATTTCAAATTAATTTCACCTGACTGCCAATGAGTATCACTGATTGCAAGTCAATTTCACGTGTTTCCTTATTAATTTAACCTGATTGCAAATCAATTTTATCTGATTGCAATAAATTTCACCTGATTGGAAATCAATTACACCTGTTTCAATTTAATTAAACCTGATTGCAAATTAATTGCAGCTGATTGCAAATCATTTTCACATGTTTCCTGATTAATTTCACTTGATTGCAAATCAATTTCACCTGTTTCCTAATTAAATTCACTTGAATGCAAATCAATTTTACCTGATTGCAAATCATTTTCACCTGATAGGAAATCAATTACACCTGTTTCCAATTTAATTAAACCTGATTGCAAATTAATTGCAGCTGATTGCAAATCAATTTCATCTTTTTTCCAATGTAATTCACCTGATTGCAAATTCATTTCACCATATTTCATATCTATTTCAACTGATAGACAATAAACGTCACCTGTTTCCCAATTAATTTCCCCTGATGGCAAATTAAATTCACCTGATTGCAAATGAATTTCACCTGTTTCCAATTAATTTCCCTGATTTCCAATCAATTTCACCTAATTGGGAATCACATTCACAGGTTTCCTAATTAATTTCACCTGACTGCAAATCAATTTTACCTGTTTCCAAATCATTTTCACCTGATTGGAAATCAATTACACTTGTTTCCAATTTAATTTCCCCTGATTGCTAATTAATTGCAGCTGATTGTAAACCAATTTCACCTGTTTCGAAATTAATTCCACCTGATTGCACATCAATTTCACCTCATTCTAAATTAATATCACCTGACCTGATTGGAAATCAATTCACATGTTTCCGAATTAATATCACCTGATTGCAAATTAATTCCAGCTGATTGTAAATCAATTACACATGATTGCAAATTAATTTCACCTGATTGCAAATCAATTTCACCTGATTGCACATCATTTTCACATGTTTCCTAATTAATTTCACTTGACTGTACATCAATTTCTCCTGTTTTCTAATTAAATTCACCTGATTCAAAACAATTTGACATGATTGCAAATCATTTTCACCTGATTGCAAAACAATTACACCTGTATCCAATTGAATATCACCTGATTGCAAATTAATTGCAGCTCATTGTAAATCAATTACACATGATTGCTAATTAATTTCACCTGATTGCAAATCAATTACACATGATTGCAAATTAATTTCACCTGATTGCAAATCAATTACACATGATTGCAAATTAATTTCACCTGATGGCAAATGAGTTTCACTGATTGCAAATCATTTTCACCCGGTTGCAAATTAATTTCATATGTTTCCTAATAAATAGCACCAAATTGTAAATCAATCTCACCTGATTGCAAATCAGTTTCACCTGTTTCCAAATTAATTTTATCTGATTGCAAATCAATTTCACGTGTTTCCTTATTAATTTAACCTGATTGCAAATAAATTGCAGCTGATTGCAAATCAATTTCACCTGTTTCTAAATCAATTTCACCTGATTGCAAATTATTTTCACCTGATTGCAAGTTAATTTCACCTGATTTCACATCAATTTCAACAGGTAGGCAATCAGTTTCACCTGTTTCCAAATTAAATTCCCTGATTGCAAATTAATTTCCCAGATTGCAAATAAATTACACATGATTGCAAATTAATTTCACCTGACTGCCAATGAGTATCACTGATTGCAAGTCAATTTCACGTGTTTCCTTATTAATTTAACCTGATTGCAAATCAATTTTACCTGATTGCAAATCATTTTCACCTGATAGGAAATCAATTACACCTGTTTCCAATTTAATATCACCTGATTGCAAACCAATTTCACCTGATTCTAAATTAATATCACCTGACCTGATTGGAAATTAATTAACATGTTTCTGAATTAATTTCACCTGTTTGCAAATCAATTTCACAGGATTTCAAATTAATTTCACCTGACTGCCAATGAGTATCACTGATTGCAAGTCAATTTCACATGTTTCCTTATTAATTTAACCTGATTGCAAATCAATTTCACCTGATTGCAAATCATTTCACATGTTTCCTAATTAATCTCACCTGATTGCAAATCAATTTCACCTGTTTCTTGATTAAATTCACTGAATGCAAATCAATTTTACCTGATAGCAAATCATTTTCACCTGATAGGAAATCAATTACACCTGTTTCCAATTTAATTAAACCTGATTGCAAATTAATTGCAGCTGATTGCAAATCAACTTCAGCTGTTTCCAAATTAATTGCAGCTGATTGCAATCAACTTCAGCTTTTTCCAATTTAATTTCACGTGATTGCAAATTCCTTTCACCATATTTCAAATCTATTCAACTGATAGACAATCAACGTCACCTGTTTCCCAATTAATTTCCCCTGATGGCAAATTAAATTCACCTGATTGCAAATGAATTTCACCTGTTCCAAATTAATTTCCCTGATTTCCAATCAATTTCAACTGATTGCGAATCACATTCACAGGTTTCCTAATTAACTTCACCTGACTGCAAATCAATTTTACCTGTTTCCAAATCATTTTCACCTGATTGGAAATCAATTACACCTGTTTCCCATTTAAATTCACCTGATTGCTAATTAATTGCAGCTGATTGTAAATCAATTTCACCTGTTTCGAAATTAATTCCACCTGATTGCACATCAATTTCACCTCATTCTAAATTAATATCACCTGACCTGATTGGAAATCAATTCACATGTTTCCGAATTAATATCACCTGATTGCAAATTAATACAGCTTATTGTAAATCAATTACACAATGATGCAAATTAATTTCACCCTGATTGCAAATCAATTTCACCTGATTGCAAATCATTTTCACATGTTCCTAATTAATTTCACCTGATTGCAAAGAAATTTCACCTGTTTCTTGATTAAATTCACTGAATGCAAATCAATTTTACCTGATAGCAAATCATTTTCACCTGATAGGAAATCAATTACACCTGTTTCCAATTTAATTAAACCTGATTGCAAATTAATTGCAGCTGATTGCAAATCAACTTCAGCTGTTTCCAAATTAATTGCAGCTGATTGCAATCAACTTCAGCTGTTTCCAAATTAATTGCAGCTGATTGCAAATCAACTTCAGCTTTTTCCAATTAATTTCACGTGATTGCAAATTCCTTTCACATATTTCAAATCTATTCCAACTGATAGACAATCAACGTCACCTGTTTCCCAATTAATTTCCCCTGATGGCAAATTAAATTCACCTGATTGCAAATGAATTTCACCTGTTTCCAAATTAATTTCCCTGATTTCCAATCAATTTCAACTGATTGCGAATCACATTCACAGGTTTCCTAATTAATTTCACCTGACTGCAAATCAATTTTACCTGTTTCCAAATCATTTTCACCTGATTGGAAATCAATTACACCAGTTTCCCATTTAATTTCCCCTGATTGCTAATTAATTGCAGCTGATTGTAAATCAATTTCACCTGTTTCGAAATTAATTCCACCTGATTGCACATCATTTTCACATGTTTCCTAATTAATTTCACTTGACTGTACATCAATTTCTCCTGTTTTCTAATTAAATTCACCTGATTCAAAGCAATTTGACATGATTGCAAATCATTTTCACCTAATTGGAAATCAATTACACCTGTTTCCAATTTAATATCACCTGATTGCAAACCAATTTCACCTGATTCTAAATTAACATCACCTGACCTGATTGGAAATTAATTAACATGTTTCCGAATTAATTTCACCTGTTTGCAAATCAATTTCACAGGATTTCAAATTAATTTCACCTGACTGCCAATGAGTATCACTGATTGCAAGTCAATTTCACGTGTTTCCTTATTAATTTAACCTGATTGCAAATCAATTTACCTGATTGCAAATAATTTTCACCTGATAGGAAATCAATTACACCTGTTTCCAATTTAATTAAACCTGATTGCAAATTAATTGCAGCTGATTGCAAATCATTTTCACATGTTTCCTAATTAATTTCACTTGATTGCAAATCAATTTCACCTGTTTCCTAATTAAATTCACTTGAATGCAAATCAATTTTACCTGATTGCAAATCATTTTCACCTGATAGGAAATCAATTACACCTGTTTCCAATTTAATTAAACCTGATTGCAAATTAATTGCAGCTGATTGCAAATCAATTTCATCTTTTTTCCAATGTAATTTCACCTGATTGCAAATTCATTTCACCATATTTCATATCTATTTCAACTGATAGACAATAAACGTCACCTGTTTCCCAATTAATTTCCCCTGATGGCAAATTAAATTCACCTGATTGCAAATGAATTTCACCTGTTTCCAAATTAATTTCCCTGATTTCCAATCAATTTCACCTAATTGGGAATCACATTCACAGGTTCCTAATTAATTTCACCTGACTGCAAATCAATTTTACCTGTTTCCAAATCATTTTCACCTGATTGGAAATCAATTACACCTGTTTCCAATTTAATTTCACCTGATTGCTAATTAATTGCAGCTGATTGTAAATCAATTTCACCTGTTTCGAAATTAATTCCACCTGATTGCACATCAATTTCACCTCATTCTAAATTAATATCACCTGACCTGATTGGAAATCAATTCACATGTTTCCGAATTAATATCACCTGATTGCAAATTAATTGCAGCTGATTGCAAATCAATTACACATGATTGCAAATTAATTTCACCTGATTGCAAATGAATTTCTCCTGATTGCACATCATTTTCACATGTCTCCTAATTAATTTCACTTGACTATACATCAATTTCTCCTGTTTTCTAATTAATTCACCTGATTCAAAACAATTTGACATGATTGCAAATCATTTTCACCTGATTGCAAAACAATTACACCTGTATCCAATTGAATATCACCTGATTGCAAATTAATTGCAGCTCATTGTAAATCAATTACACATGATTGCTAATTAATTTCACCTGATTGCAAATCAATTACACATGATTGCAAATTAATTTCACCTGATTGCAAACCAATTACACATGATTGAAAATTAATTTCACCTGATGGCAAATGAGTTTCACTGATTGCAAATCATTTTCACCCGGTTGCAAATTAATTTCATATGTTTCCTAATAAATAGCACCAAATTGTAAATCAATCTCACCTGATTGCAAATCAGTTTCACTGTTTCCAAATTAATTTTATCTGATTGCAAATCAATTTCACGTGTTTCCTTATTAATTTAACCTGATTGCAAATAAATTGCAGCTGATTGCAAATCAATTTCACCTGTTTCTAAATCAATTTCACCTGATTGCAAATTATTTTCACTTGATTGCAAATTAATTTCACCTGATTTCACATCAATTTCAACAGGTAGGCAATCAGTTTCACCTGTTTCCAAATTAAATTCCCCTGATGGCAAATTAATTTCCCCAGATTGCAAATAAATTACACATGATTGCAAATTAATTTCACCTGACTGCCAATGAGTATCACTGATTGCAAGTCAATTTCACGTGTTTTCCTTATTAATTTAACCTGATTGCAAATCAATTTTACCTGATTGCAAATCATTTTCACCTAATTGGAAATCAATTACACCTGTTTCCAATTTAATATCACCTGATTGCAAACCAATTTCACCTGATTCTAAATTAATATCACCTGACCTGATTGGAAATTAATTAACATGTTTCCGAATTAATTTCACCTGTTTGCAAATCAATTTCACAGGATTTCAAATTAATTTCACCTGACTGCCAATGAGTATCACTGATTGCAAGTCAATTTCACGTGTTTCCTTATTAATTTAACCTGATTGCAAATCAATTTCACCTGATTGCAAATCATTTTCACATGTTTCCTAATTAATTTCACCTGATTGCAAATCAATTTCACCTGTTTCTTGATTAAATTCACTGAATGTAAATCAATTTTACCCGATAGCAAATCATTTTCACCTGATAGGAAATCAATTACACCTGTTTCCAATTTAATTAAACCTGATTGCAATTAATTGCAGCTGATTGCAAATCAACTTCAGCTGTTTCCAAATTAATTGCAGCTGATTGCAAATCAACTTCAGCTTTTCCCAATTTAATTTCACGTGATTGCAAATTCCTTTCACCATATTTCAAATCTATTTCAACTGATAGACAATCAATGTCACCTGTTTCCCAATTAATTTCCCCTGATGGCAAATTAAATTCACCTGATTGCAAATGAATTTCACCTGTTTCCAAATTAATTTCCCTGATTTCCAATCAATTTCAACTGATTGCGAATCACATTCACAGGTTCCTAATTAATTTCACCTGACTGCAAATCAATTTTACCTGTTTCCAAATCATTTTCACCTGATTGGAAATCAATTACACCTGTTTCCCATTTAAATTCACCTGATTGCTAATTAATTGCAGCTGATTGTAAATCAATTTCACCTGTTTCGAAATTAATTCCACCTGATTGCACATCAATTTCACCTCATTCTAAACTAATATCACCTGACCTGATTGGAAATCAATTCAATGTTTCCGAATTAATATCACCTGATTTGCAAATTAATACAGCTTATTGTAAATCAATTACACATGATTGCAAATTAATTTCACCTGATTGCAAATCAATTTCACCTGATTGCACATCATTTTCACATGTTTCCTAATTAATTTCACTTGACTGTACATCAATTTCTCCTGTTTTCTAATTAAATTCACCTGATTCAAAACAATTTGACATGATTTCAAATCATTTTCACCTAATTGGAAATCAATTACACCTGTTTCCAATTTAATATCACCTGATTGCAGACTAATTGCAGCTGATTATAAATCTATTCACCTGTTTCAAAGTTAATTTCTCCTGATTGCAAATTAATTTCACCTGACTGCCAAAGAGTATCACTGATTGCAAGTCAATTTCACGTGTTTCGTTATTAATTTAACCTGATTGCAAATCAATTTTTACATGATTGCTAATCATTTACACCTGATAGGAAATCAATCACACGTGTTTCCAATTTAATTAAACCTGATTGCAAATTAATTGCAGCTGATTGTAAATCAATTTCACCTGTTTCAATATTAATTCCACCTGATTGCACATCAATTTCCCCTGACTGTAAATCATTTTCACCTGATTGGAAATCAATTACACTTGTTTCAATTTAATATCACCAGATTGCAAATTAATTGCAGCTGATTGTAAATCATTTACACATGATTGCTAATTAATTTCAACTGATTGCAAATTAATTGCAGCTCATTGTAAATCAATTACACATGATTGCTAATTAATTTCACCTGATTGCAAATCAATTACACATGATTGCAAATTAATTTCACCTGATTGCAAATCAATTAACCTGTTTCAGAATTAATTGCACCTGTTTGCAAATGAATCTCACGTGATTGCAAATTAATTTCACCTAATTGCAAATGAGTTCACTGATTGCAAAGCAATTTCACATATTTCCTAATTATTTTCACCTGATTGCAAATCAATTTCCCCTGATTGCAAATCATTTTCACCTGGTTGCAAATCAATTTCATATGTTTCCTAATTAATTGCACCTAATTGTAAATCAGTGTCACCTGACTGCAGATCAGTTTCACCTGTTTCAAATTAATCTTATCTGATTGCAAATCAATTTCACGTGTTTCCTAATTAATTTTATCTTATTGCAAATCAATTTCACGTGTTTCCTTATTAATTTAACCTGATTGCAAATCAATTGCAGCTGATTGCAAATCAATTTCACCTGTTTCTAAATCAATTTCACCTGATTGCAAATTATTTTCACCTGATTGCAAATTAATTTCACAGGATTTCACATCAATTTCAACAGGTAGGCAATCAGTTTCACCTGTTTCCAAATTAAATTCCCTGATGGCAAATTAATTTCCCCAGATTGCATATCAATTACACATAATTGCAAATTAATTTCACCTGACTGCCAATGAGTATCACGGATTGCAAGTCAATTTCACATGTTTCCTTATTAATTTAACCTGATTGCAAATCAATTTTACCTGATTGCAAATCATTTTCACCTGATAGGAATCAATTACACGTGTTTCCAATTTAATTAAACCTGATTGCAAATTAATTGCAGCTCATTGTAAATCAATTACACATGATTGCTAATTAATTTCACCTGATTGCAAATCAATTACACATGATTGCAAATTAATTTCACCTGATTGCAAATCAATTAACCTGTTTCAGAATTAATTGCACCTGTTTGCAAATGAATCTCACGTGATTGCAAATTAATTTCACCAGATTGCAAATGAGTTTCACTGATTGCAAAGCAATTTCACATATTTCCTAATTATTTTCTCCTGATTGCAAATCAATTTCCCCTGATTGCAAATCATTTTCACCTGGTTGCAAATCAATTTCATATGTTTCCTAATTAATTGCACCTAATTGTAAATCAGTTTCACCTGATTGCAAATCAGTTTCACCTCTTTCCAAATTAATTTTATCTGATTGCAAATCAATTTCACGTGTTTCCTTATTAATTTAACCTGATTGCAAATCAATTGCAGCTGATTGCAAATCAATTTCACCTGATTGCAAATCATTTTCACATGTTTCCTGATTAATTTCACTTGATTGCAAATCAATTTCACCTGTTTCCTAATTAAATTCACTTGAATGCAAATCAATTTTACCTGATTGCAAATCATTTTCACCTGATAGGAAATCAATTACACCTGTTTCCAATTTAATTAAACCTGATTGCAAATTAATTGCAGCTGATTGCAAATCAGCTTCAGCTGTTTCCAAATTAATTGCAGCTGATTGCAAATCAATTTCATCTTTTTTCCAATGTAATTTCACCTGATTGCAAATTCATTTCACCATATTTCATATCTATTTCAACTGATAGACAACAAACGTCACCTGTTTCCCAATTAATTTCCCCTGATGGCAAATTAAATACACCTGATTGCAAATGAATTTCACCTGTTTCCAAATTAATTTCCCTGATTTCCAATCAATTTCACCTGATTGGGAATCACATTCACAGGTTTCCTAATTAATTTCACCTGACTGCAAATCAATTTTACCTGTTTCCAAATCATTTTCACCTGATTGGAAATCAATTACACTTGTTTCCAATTAATTTCACCTGATTGCTAATCAATTGCAGCTGATTGCAAATCAATTTCACCTGTTTCCAAATTGAATTCCCAAGATGGCAAGTTAATTTCATCATATTGTCATTATCACCTAATTGCAAATCATTTTCACATGTTTCCTAATTAACCTCACCTGATGCAAATTAATTGCAGCTTATTGTAAATCTATTTTACCTGTTTCAAAATTAATTTCTCCTGATTGCAAATTAATTTCACCTGACTGCCAATGAGTATCACTGATTGCAAGTCAATTTCACGTGTTTCCTTATTAATTTAACATAATTGCAAACTAATTTCACCTGTTTGCAAATCAATTACACATTATTGCAAATTAATTTCACCTGCATGTAAATCAACTTCACCTGTTTCCTAACTAAATTCACCTGAATGTAAATCAACTTTCCCTGATTGCAAATCATTGTCACCTGATAGGAAATCAATTACACCTGTTTCCAATTTAATTACACCTGCTTGCAAATTAATTGCAGCTTATTGTAAATCAATTTCACCTGTTTTAAAATTAATTTCACGTGATTGCAATTCAATGTCACCAGATTGCAAATTAATTTCACCAGATTGCAAACCAATTTCACCTGATTGCAAATTATTTTCACCTGATTGCAAATTATTTTCACCTGATTGCAAATCAATTAACCTGTTTCAGAATTAATTGCACCTGTTTGCAAATGAATCTCACGTGATTGCAAATTAATTTCACCTGATTGCAAATGAGTTTCACTGTTTGCAAAGCAATTTCACATATTTCCTAATTATTTTCACCTGATTGCAAATCAATTTCCCCTGATTGCAAATCATTTTCACCTGATTACAGATCAATTTCACCTGATTGCACATCATTTTCACCTGGTTGCAAATCAATTTCACATGTTTCCTAATTAATTTTATCTGATTGCAAATCAATTTCACGTGTTTCCTTATTAATTTAACCTGATTGCAAATCAATTGCAGCTGATTGCAAATCAATTTCACCTGTTTCTAAATCAATTTCACCTGATTGCAAATTATTTTCACCTGATTGCAGATTAATTTCACAGGATTTCACATCAATTTCAACAGGTAGGCAATCAGTTTCACCTGTTTCCAAATTAAATTCCCTGATGGCAAATTAATTTCCCCAGATTGCATATCAATTACACATAATTGCAAATTAATTTCACCTGACTGCCAATGAGTATCACGGATTGCAAGTCAATTTCACATGTTTCCTTATTAATTTAACCTGATTGCAAATCAATTTTACCTGATTGCAAATCATTTTCACCTGATAGGAAATCAATTACACGTGTTTCCAATTTAATTAAACCTGATTGCAAATTAATTGCAGCTCATTGTAAATCAATTACACATGATTGCTAATTAATTTCACCTGATTGCAAATCAATTACACATGATTGCAAATTAATTTCACCAGATTGCAAATGAGTTTCACTGATTGCAAAGCAATTTCACATATTTCCTAATTATTTTCTCCTGATTGCAAATCAATTTCCCCTGATTGCAAATCATTTTCACCTGGTTGCAAATCAATTTCATATGTTTCCTAATTAATTGCACCTAATTGTAAATCAGTTTCACCTGATTGCAAATCAGTTTCACCTCTTTCCAAATTAATTTTAACTGATTGCAAATCAATTTCACGTGTTTCCTTATTAATTTAACCTGATTGCAAATCAATTGCAGCTGATTGCAAATCAATTTCACCTGATTGCAAATCATTTTCACATGTTTCCTGATTAATTTCACTTGATTGCAAATCAATTTCACCTGTTTCCTAATTAAATTCACTTGAATGCAAATCAATTTTACCTGATTGCAAATCATTTTCACCTGATAGGAAATCAATTACACCTGTTTCCAATTTAATTAAACCTGATTGCAATTAATTGCAGCTGATTGCAAATCAGCTTCAGCTGTTTCCAAATTAATTGCAGCTGATTGCAAATCAATTTCATCTTTTTTCCAATGTAATTTCACCTGATTGCAAATTCATTTCACCATATTTCATATCTATTTCAACTGATAGACAATAAACGTCACCTGTTTCCCAATTAATTTCCCCTGATGGCAAATTAAATTCACCTGATTGCAAATGAATTTCACCTGTTTCCAAATTAATTTCCCTGATTTCCAATCAATTTCACCTAATTGGGAATCACATTCACAGGTTTCCTAATTAATTTCACCTGACTGCAAATCAATTTTACCTGTTTCCAAATCATTTTCACCTGATTGGAAATCAATTACACTTGTTTCCAATTTAATTTCCCCTGATTGCTAATTAATTGCAGCTGATTGTAAATCAATTTCACCTGTTTCGAAATTAATTCCACCTGATTGCACATCAATTTCACCTCATTCTAAATTAATATCACCTGACCTGATTGGAAATCAATTCACATGTTTCCGAATTAATATCACCTGATTGCAAATTAATTCCAGCTGATTGTAAATCAATTACACATGATTGCAAATTAATTTCACCTGATTGCAAATCAATTTCACCTGATAGCACATCATTTTCACGTTTCCTAATTAATTTCACTTGACTGTACATCAATTTCTCCTGTTTTCTAATTAAATTCACCTGATTCAAAACAATTTGACATGATTGCAAATCATTTTCACCTGATTGCAAAACAATTACACCTGTATCCAATTGAATATCACCTGATTGCAAATTAATTGCAGCTCATTGTAAATCAATTACACATGATTGCTAATTAATTTCCCCTGATTGCAAATCAATTACACATGATTACAAATTAATTTCACCTGATTGCAAACCAATTACACATGATTGAAAATTAATTTTACCTGATGGCAAATGAGTTTCACTGATTGCAAATCATTTTCACCCGGTTGCAAATTAATTTCATATGTTTCCTAATAAATAGCACCAAATTGTAAATCAATCTCACCTGATTGCAAATCAGTTTCACCTGTTTCCAAATTAATTTTATCTGATTGCAAATCAATTTCACGTGTTTCCTTATTAATTTAACCTGATTGCAAATAAATTGCAGCTGATTGCAAATCAATTTCACCTGTTTCTAAATCAATTTCACCTGATTGCAAATTATTTTCACCTGATTGCAAGTAAATTTCACCTGATTTCACATCAATTTCAACAGGTAGGCAATCAGTTTCACCTGTTTCCAAATTAAATTCCCTGATTGCAAATTAATTTCCCCAGATTGCAAATAAATTACACATGATTGCAAATTAATTTCACCTGACTGCCAATGAGTATCACTGATTGCAAGTCAATTTCACGTGTTTCCTTATTAATTTAACCTGATTGCAAATCAATTTTACCTGATTGCAAATAATTTTCACCTGATAGGAAATCAATTACACCTGCTTCCAATTTAATAAAACCTGATTGCAAATTAATTGCAGCTCATTGTAAATCAATTACACATGATTGCTAATTAATTTCACCTGATTGCAAATCAATTACTCATGATTGCAAATTAATTTCACCTGATTGCAAATCAATTAACCTGTTTCAGAATTAATTGCACCTGTTTGCAAATGAATCTCACGTGATTGCAAATTAATTTCACCTGATTGCAAATGAGTTTCACTGATTGCAAAGCAATTTCACATATTTCCTAATTATTTTCTACTGATTGCAAATCAATTTCCCCTGATTGCAAATCATTTTCACCTGGTTGCAAATCAATTTCATATGTTTCCTAATTAATTGCACCTAATTGTAAACAGTTTCACCTGACTGCAAATCAGTTTCACCTGTTTCCAAATTAATTTTATCTGATTGCAAATCAATTTCACGTGTTTCCTTATTAATTTAACCTGATTGCAAATCAATTGCAGCTGATTGCAAATCAATTTCACCTGTTTCTAAATCAATTTCACCTGATTGCAAATTATTTTCACCTGATTGCAAATTAATTTCACCTGATTTCACATCAATTTCAACAGGTAGGCAATCAGTTTCGTCTGTTTCCAAATTAAATTCCCTGATGGCAAATTAATTTCCCGAGATTGCAAATCAATTTCACCTGATTGCACATCATTTTAACATGTTTCCTAATTAATTTCACTTGACTGTACATCAATTTCTCCTGTTTTCTAATTAAATTCACCTGATTCAAAGCAATTTGACATGATTGCAAATCATTTTCACCTAATTGGAAATCAATTACACCTGTTTCCAATTTAATATCACCTGATTGCAAACCAATTTCACCTGATTCTAAATTAACATCACCTGACCTGATTGGAAATTAATTAACATGTTTCCGAATTAATTTCACCTGTTTGCAAATCAATTTCACAGGATTTCAAATTAATTTCACCTGACTGCCAATGAGTATCACTGATTGCAAGTCAATTTCACGTGTTTCCTTATTAATTTAACCTGATTGCAAATCAATTTTATCTGATTGCAAATAATTTTCACCTGATAGGAAATCAATTACACCTGTTTCCAATTTAATTAAACCTGATTGCAAATTAATTGCAGCTGATTGCAAATCATTTTCACATGTTTCCTGATTAATTTCACTTGATTGCAAATCAATTTCACCTGTTTCCTAATTAAATTCACTTGAATGCAAATCAATTTTACCTGATTGCAAATCATTTTCACCTGATAGGAAATCAATTACACCTGTTTCCAATTTAATTAAACCTGATTGCAAATTAATTGCAGCTGATTGCAAATCAATTTCATCTTTTTTCCAATGTAATTTCACCTGATTGCAAATTCATTTCACCATATTTCATATCTATTTCAACTGATAGACAATAAACGTCACCTGTTTCCCAATTAATTTCCCCTGATGGCAAATTAAATTCACCTGATTGCAAATGAATTTCACCTGTTTCCAAATTAATTTCCCTGATTTCCAATCAATTTCACCTAATTGGGAATCACATTCACAGGTTTCCTAATTAATTTCACCTGACTGCAAATCAATTTTACCTGTTTCCAAATCATTTTCACCTGATTGGAAATCAATTACACTTGTTTCCAATTTAATTTCACCTGATTGCTAATTAATTGCAGCTGATTGTAAATCAATTTCACCTGTTTCGAAATTAATTCCACCTGATTGCACATCAATTTCACCTCATTCTAAATTAATATCACCTGACCTGATTGGAAATCAATTCACATGTTTCCGAATTAATATCACCTGATTGCAAATTAATTCCAGCTGATTGTAAATCAATTACACATGATTGCAAATTAATTTCACCTGATTGCAAATCAATTTCACCTGATTGCACATCATTTTCACATGTTTCCTAATTAATTTCACTTGACTGTACATCAATTTCTCCTGTTTTCTAATTAAATTCACCTGATTCAAAACAATTTGACATGATTGCAAATCATTTTCACCTGATTGCAAAACAATTACACCTGTATCCAATTGAATATCACCTGATTGCAAATTAATTGCAGCTCATTGTAAATCAATTACACATGATTGCTAATTAATTTCACCTGATTGCAAATCAATTACACATGATTGCAAATTAATTTCACCTGATTGCAAACCAATTACACATGATTGAAAATTAATTTCACCTGATGGCAAATGAGTTTCACTGATTGCAAATCATTTTCACCCGGTTGCAAATTAATTTCATATGTTTCCTAATAAATAGCACCAAATTGTAAATCAATCTCACCTGATTGCAAATCAGTTTCACCTGTTTCCAAATTAATTTTATCTGATTGCAAATCAATTTCACGTGTTTCCTTATTAATTTAACCTGATTGCAAATAAATTGCAGCTGATTGCAAATCAATTTCACCTGTTTCTAAATCAATTTCACCTGATTGCAAATTATTTTCACCTGATTGCAAGTTAATTTCACCTGATTTCACATCAATTTCAACAGGTAGGCAATCAGTTTCACCTGTTTCCAAATTAAATTCCCTGATTGCAAATTAATTTCCCCAGATTGCAAATAAATTACACATGATTGCAAATTAATTTCACCTGACTGCCAATGAGTATCACTGATTGCAAGTCAATTTCACGTGTTTCCTTATTAATTTAACCTGATTGCAAATCAATTTTACCTGATTGCAAATCATTTTCACCTGATAGGAAATCAATTACACCTGTTTCCAATTTAATATCACCTGATTGCAAATTAATTTCACCTGATTCTAAATTAATATCACCTGACCTGATTGGAAATTAATTAACATGTTTCTGAATTAATTTCACCTGTTTGCAAATCAATTTCACAGGATTTCAAATTAATTTCACCTGATTGCCAATGAGTTTCACTGATTGCACATCAATTTCACATGTTTCCTTATTAATTTCACCTGATTGCAAATCAATTTCACCTGATTGCAAATCACTTTTACATGTTTCCTTATTAATTTAACCTGATTGCAAATCAATTTCACCTGTTTCTTGATTAAATTCACTGAATGCAAATCAATTTTACCTGATAGCAAATCATTTTCACCTGATAGGAAATCAATTACACCTGTTTCCAATTTAATTAAACCTGATTGCAAATTAATTGCAGCTGATTGCAAATCAACTTCAGCTGTTCCAAATTAATTGCAGCTGATTGCAAATCAACTTCAGCTTTTTCCAATTTAATTTCACGTGATTGCAAATTCCTTTCACCATATTTCAAATCTATTCCAACTGATAGACAATCAACGTCACCTGTTTCCCAATTAATTTCCCCTGATGGCAAATTAAATTCACCTGATTGCAAATGAATTTCACCTGTTTCCAAATTAATTTCCCTGATTTCCAATCAATTTCAACTGATTGCGAATCACATTCACAGGTTTCCTAATTAATTTCACCTGACTGCAAATCAATTTTACCTGTTTCCAAATCATTTTCACCTGATTGGAAATCAATTACACCTGTTTCCCATTTAAATTCACCTGATTGCTAATTAATTGCAGCTGATTGTAAATCAATTTCACCTGTTTCGAAATTAATTCCACCTGATTGCACATCAATTTCACCTCATTCTAAATTAATATCACCTGACCTGATTGGAAATCAATTCACATGTTTCCGAATTAATATCACCTGATTGCAAATTAATAACAGCTTATTGTAAATCAATTACACATGATTGCAAATTAATTTCACCTGATTGCAAATCAATTTCACCTGATTGCAAATCATTTTCACATGTTTCCTAATTAATTTCACCTGATTGCAAAGAAATTTCACCTGTTTCTTGATTAAATTCACTGAATGCAAATCAATTTTACCTGATAGCAAATCATTTTCACCTGATAGGAAATCAATTACACCTGTTTCCAATTTAATTAAACCTGATTGCAAATTAATTGCAGCTGATTGCAAATCAACTTCAGCTGTTTCCAAATTAATTGCAGCTGATTGCAAATCAACTTCAGCTGTTTCCAAATTAATTGCAGCTGATTGCAAATCAACTTCAGCTTTTTCCAATTTAATTTCACGTGATTGCAAATTCCTTTCACCATATTTCAAATCTATTCCAACTGATAGACAATCAACGTCACCTGTTTCCCAATTAATTTCCCCTGATGGCAAATTAAATTCACCTGATTGCAAATGAATTTCACCTGTTTCCAAATTAATTTCCCTGATTTCCAATCAATTTCAACTGATTGCGAATCACATTCACAGGTTTCCTAATTAATTTCACCTGACTGCAAATCAATTTTACCTGTTTCCAAATCATTTTCACCTGATTGGAAATCAATTACACCAGTTTCCCATTTAATTTCCCCTGATTGCTAATTAATTGCAGCTGATTGTAAATCAATTTCACCTGTTTCGAAATTAATTCCACCTGATTGCACATCATTTTCACATGTTTCCTAATTAATTTCACTTGACTGTACATCAATTTCTCCTGTTTTCTAATTAAATTCACCTGATTCAAAGCAATTTGACATGATTGCAAATCATTTTCACCTAATTGGAAATCAATTACACCTGTTTCCAATTTAATATCACCTGATTGCAAACCAATTTCACCTGATTCTAAATTAACATCACCTGACCTGATTGGAAATTAATTAACATGTTTCCGAATTAATTTCACCTGTTTGCAAATCAATTTCACAGGATTTCAAATTAATTTCACCTGACTGCCAATGAGTATCACTGATTGCAAGTCAATTTCACGTGTTTCCTTATTAATTTAACCTGATTGCAAATCAATTTTACCTGATTGCAAATAATTTTCACCTGATAGGAAATCAATTACACCTGTTTCCAATTTAATTAAACCTGATTGCAAATTAATTGCAGCTGATTGCAAATCATTTTCACATGTTTCCTGATTAATTTCACTTGATTGCAAATCAATTTCACCTGTTTCCTAATTAAATTCACTTGAATGCAAATCAATTTTACCTGATTGCAAATCATTTTCACCTGATAGGAAATCAATTACACCTGTTTCCAATTTAATTAAACCTGATTGCAAATTAATTGCAGCTGATTGCAAATCAATTTCATCTTTTTCCAATGTAATTTCACCTGATTGCAAATTCATTTCACCATATTTCATATCTATTTCAACTGATAGACAATAAACGTCACCTGTTTCCCAATTAATTTCCCCTGATGGCAAATTAAATTCACCTGATTGCAAATGAATTTCACCTGTTTCCAAATTAATTTCCCTGATTTCCAATCAATTTCACCTAATTGGGAATCACATTCACAGGTTTCCTAATTAATTTCACCTGACTGCAAATCAATTTTACCTGTTTCCAAATCATTTTCACCTGATTGGAAATCAATTACACTTGTTTCCAATTTAATTTCACCTGATTGCTAATTAATTGCAGCTGATTGTAAATCAATTTCACCTGTTTCGAAATTAATTCCACCTGATTGCACATCAATTTCACCTCATTCTAAATTAATATCACCTGACCTGATTGGAAATCAATTCACATGTTTCCGAATTAATATCACCTGATTGCAAATTAATTCCAGCTGATTGTAAATCAATTACACATGATTGCAAATTAATTTCACCTGATTGCAAATCAATTTCACCTGATTGCACATCATTTTCACATGTTTCCTAATTAATTTCACTTGACTGTACATCAATTTCTCCTGTTTTCTAATTAAATTCACCTGATTCAAAACAATTTGACATGATTGCAAATCATTTTCACCTGATTGCAAAACAATTACACCTGTATCCAATTGAATATCACCTGATTGCAAATTAATTGCAGCTCATTGTAAATCAATTACACATGATTGCTAATTAATTTCACCTGATTGCAAATCAATTACACATGATTGCAAATTAATTTCACCTGATTGCAAACCAATTACACATGATTGAAAATTAATTTCACCTGATGGCAAATGAGTTTCACTGATTGCAAATCATTTTCACCCGGTTGCAAATTAATTTCATATGTTTCCTAATAAATAGCACCAAAATGTAAATCAATCTCACCTGATTGCAAATCAGTTTCACCTGTTTCCAAATTAATTTTATCTGATTGCAAATCAATTTCACGTGTTTCCTTATTAATTTAACCTGATTGCAAATAAATTGCAGCTGATTGCAAATCAATTTCACCTGTTTCTAAATCAATTTCACCTGATTGCAAATTATTTTCACCTGATTGCAAGTTAATTTCACCTGATTTCACATCAATGTCAACAGGTAGGCAATCAGTTTCACCTGTTTCCAAATTAAATTCCCTGATTGCAAATTAATTTCCCCAGATTGCAAATAAATTACACATGATTGCAAATTAATTTCACCTGACTGCCAATGAGTATCACTGATTGCAAGTCAATTTCACGTGTTTCCTTATTAATTTAACCTGATTGCAAATCAATTTTACCTGATTGCAAATCATTTTCACCTGATAGGAAATCAATTACACCTGTTTCCAATTTAATATCACCTGATTGCAAACCAATTTCACCTGATTCTAAATTAATATCACCTGACCTGATTGGAAATTAATTAACATGTTTCTGAATTAATTTCACCTGTTTGCAAATCAATTTCACAGGATTTCAAATTAATTTCACCTGACTGCCAATGAGTATCACTGATTGCAAGTCAATTTCACATGTTTCCTTATTAATTTAACCTGATTGCAATCAATTTCACCTGATTGCAAATCATTTTCACATGTTTCCTAATTAATCTCACCTGATTGCAAATCAATTTCACCTGTTTCTTGATTAAATTCACTGAATGCAAATCAATTTTACCTGATAGCAAATCATTTTCACCTGATAGGAAATCAATTACACCTGTTTCCAATTTAATTAAACCTGATTGCAAATTAATTGCAGCTGATTGCAAATCAACTTCAGCTGTTTCCAAATTAATTGCAGCTGATTGCAAATCAACTTCAGCTTTTTCCAATTTAATTTCACGTGATTGCAAATTCCTTTCACCATATTTCAAATCTATTCCAACTGATAGACAATCAACGTCACCTGTTTCCCAATTAATTTCCCCTGATGGCAAATTAAATTCACCTGATTGCAAATGAATTTCACCTGTTTCCAAATTAATTTCCCTGATTTCCAATCAATTTCAACTGATTGCGAATCACATTCACAGGTTTCCTAATTAATTTCACCTGACTGCAAATCAATTTTACCTGTTTCCAAATCATTTTCACCTGATTGGAAATCAATTACACCTGTTTCCCATTTAAATTCACCTGATTGCTAATTAATTGCAGCTGATTGTAAATCAATTTCACCTGTTTCGAAATTAATTCCACCTGATTGCACATCAATTTCACCTCATTCTAAATTAATATCACCTGACCTGATTGGAAATCAATTCACATGTTTCCGAATTAATATCACCTGATTGCAAATTAATAACAGCTTATTGTAAATCAATTACACATGATTGCAAATTAATTTCACCTGATTGCAAATCAATTTCACCTGATTGCACATCATTTTCACATGTTTCCTAATTAATTTCACTTGACTGTACATCAATTTCTCCTGTTTTCTAATTAAATTCACCTGATTCAAAACAATTTGACATGATTTCAAATCATTTTCACCTAATTGGAAATCAATTACACCTGTTTCCAATTTAATATCACCTGATTGCAGACTAATTGCAGCTGATTATAAATCTATTTCACCTGTTTCAAAGTTAATTTCTCCTGATTGCAAATTAATTTCACCTGACTGCCAAAGAGTATCACTGATTGCAAGTCAATTTCACGTGTTTCGTTATTAATTTAACCTGATTGCAAATCAATTTTACATGATTGCAAATCATTTACACCTGATAGGAAATCAATCACACGTGTTTCCAATTTAATTAAACCTGATTGCAAATTAATTGCAGCTGATTGTAAATCAATTTCACCTGTTTCAATATTAATTCCACCTGATTGCACATCAATTTCCCCTGACTGTAAATCATTTTCACCTGATTGGAAATCAATTACACTTGTTTCAATTTAATATCACCAGATTGCAAATTAATTGCAGCTGATTGTAAATCAATTACACATGATTGCTAATTAATTTCAACTGATTGCAAATTAATTGCAGCTCATTGTAAATCAATTACACATGATTGCTAATTAATTTCACCTGATTGCAAATCAATTACACATGATTGCAAATTAATTTCACCTGATTGCAAAACAATTAACCTGTTTCAGAATTAATTGCACCTGTTTGCAAATGAATCTCACGTGATTGCAAATTAATTTCACCTAATTGCAAATGAGTTTCACTGATTGCAAAGCAATTTCACATATTTCCTAATTATTTTCACCTGATTGCAAATCAATTTCCCCTGATTGCAAATCATTTTCACCTGGTTGCAAATCAATTTCATATTTTTCCTAATTAATTGCACCTAATTGTAAATCAGTGTCACCTGACTGCAGATCAGTTTCACCTGTTTCAAATTAATCTTATCTGATTGCAAATCAATTTCACGTGTTTCCTAATTAATTTTATCTTATTGCAAATCAATTTCACGTGTTTCCTTATTAATTTAACCTGATTGCAAATCAATTGTAGCTGATTGCAAATCAATTTCACCTGTTTCTAAATCAATTTCACCTGATTGCAAATTATTTTCACCTGATTGCAAATTAATTTCACAGGATTTCACATCAATTTCAACAGGTAGGCAATCAGTTTCACCTGTTTCCAAATTAAATTCCCTGATGGCAAATTAATTTCCCCAGATTGCATATCAATTACACATGATTGCAAATTAATTTCACCTGACTGCCAATGAGTATCACGGATTGCAAGTCAATTTCACATGTTTCCTTATTAATTTAACCTGATTGCAAATCAATTTTACCTGATTGCAAATCATTTTCACCTGATAGGAAATCAATTACACCTGTTTCCAATTTAATATCACCTGATTGCAAACCAATTTCACCTGATTCTAAATTAATATCACCTGACCTGATTGGAAATTAATTAACATGTTTCTGAATTAATTTCACCTGTTTGCAAATCAATTTCACAGGATTTCAAATTAATTTCACCTGACTGCCAATGAGTATCACTGATTGCAAGTCAATTTCACATGTTTCCTTATTAATTTAACCTGATTGCAAATCAATTTCACCTGATTGCAAATCATTTTCACATGTTTCCTAATTAATCTCACCTGATTGCAAATCAATTTCACCTGTTTCTTGATTAAATTCACTGAATGCAAATCAATTTTACCTGATAGCAAATCATTTTCACCTGATAGGAAATCAATTACACCTGTTTCCAATTTAATTAAACCTGATTGCAAATTAATTGCAGCTGATTGCAAATCAACTTCAGCTGTTTCCAAATTAATTGCAGCTGATTGCAAATAAACTTCAGCTTTTCCCAATTTAATTTCACGTGATTGCAAATTCCTTTCACCATATTTCAAATCTATTTCAACTGATAGACAATCAATGTCACCTGTTTCCCAATTAATTTCCCCTGATGGCAAATTAAATTCACCTGATTGCAAATGAATTTCACCTGTTTCCAAATTAATTTCCCTGATTTCCAATCAATTTCAACTGATTGCGAATCACATTCACAGGTTTCCTAATTAATTTCACCTGACTGCAAATCAATTTTACCTGTTTCCAAATCATTTTCACCTGATTGGAAATCAATTACACCTGTTTCCCATTTAATTTCACCTGATTGCTAATTAATTGCAGCTGATTGTAAATCAATTTCACCTGTTTCGAAATTAATTCCACCTGATTGCACATCAATTTCACCTCATTCTAAATTAATATAACCTGACCTGATTGGAAATCAATTCACATGTTTCCGAATTAATATCACCTGATTGCAAATTAATAACAGCTTATTGTAAATCAATTACACATGATTGCAAATTAATTTCACCTGATTGCAAATCAATTTCACCTGATTGCACATCATTTTCACATGTTTCCTAATTAATTTCACTTGACTGTACATCAATTTCTCCTGTTTTCTAATTAAATTCACCTGATTCAAAACAATTTGACATGATTTCAAATCATTTTCACCTAATTGGAAATCAATTACACCTGTTTCCAATTTAATATCACCTGATTGCAGACTAATTGCAGCTGATTATAAATCTATTTCACCTGTTTCAAAGTTAATTTCTCCTGATTGCAAATTAATTTCACCTGACTGCCAAAGAGTATCACTGATTGCAAGTCAATTTCACGTGTTTCGTTATTAATTTAACCTGATTGCAAATCAATTTTACATGATTGCAAATCATTTACACCTGATAGGAAATCAATCACACGTGTTTCCAATTTAATTAAACCTGATTGCAAATTAATTGCAGCTGATTGTAAATCAATTTCACCTGTTTCAATATTAATTCCACCTGATTGCACATCAATTTCCCCTGACTGTAAATCATTTTCACCTGATTGGAAATCAATTACACTTGTTTCAATTTAATATCACCAGATTGCAAATTAATTGCAGCTGATTGTAAATCAATTACACATGATTGCTAATTAATTTCAACTGATTGCAAATTAATTGCAGCTCATTGTAAATCAATTACACATGATTGCTAATTAATTTCACCTGATTGCAAATCAATTACACATGATTGCAAATTAATTTCACCTGATTGCAAATCAATTAACCTGTTTCAGAATTAATTGCACCTGTTTGCAAATGAATCTCACGTGATTGCAAATTAATTTCACCTAATTGCAAATGAGTTTCACTGATTGCAAAGCAATTTCACATATTTCCTAATTATTTTCACCTGATTGCAAATCAATTTCCCCTGATTGCAAATCATTTTCACCTGGTTGCAAATCAATTTCATATGTTTCCTAATTAATTGCACCTAATTGTAAATCAGTGTCACCTGACTGCAGATCAGTTTCACCTGTTTCAAATTAATCTTATCTGATTGCAAATCAATTTCACGTGTTTCCTAATTAATTTTATCTTATTGCAAATCAATTTCACGTGTTTCCTTATTAATTTAACCTGATTGCAAATCAATTGCAGCTGATTGCAAATCAATTTCACCTGTTTCTAAATCAATTTCACCTGATTGCAAATTATTTTCACCTGATTGCAAATTAATTTCACAGGATTTCACATCAATTTCAACAGGTAGGCAATCAGTTTCAACCTGTTTCCAAATTAAATTCCCTGATGGCAAATTAATTTCCCCAGATTGCATATCAATTACACATGATTGCAAATTAATTTCACCTGACTGCCAATGAGTATCACGGATTGCAAGTCAATTTCACATGTTTCCTTATTAATTTAACCTGATTGCAAATCAATTTTACCTGATTGCAAATCATTTTCACCTGATAGGAAATCAATTACACGTGTTTCCAATTTAATTAAACCTGATTGCAAATTAATTGCAGCTCATTGTAAATCAATTACACATGATTGCTAATTAATTTCACCTGATTGCAAATCAATTACACATGATTGCAAATTAATTTCACCTGATTGCAAATCAATTAACCTGTTTCAGAATTAATTGCACCTGTTTGCAAATGAATCTCACGTGATTGCAAATTAATTTCACCAGATTGCAAATGAGTTCACTGATTGCAAAGCAATTTCACATATTTCCTAATTATTTTCTCCTGATTGCAAATCAATTTCCCCTGATTGCAAATCATTTTCACCTGGTTGCAAATCAATTTCATATGTTTCCTAATTAATTGCACCTAATTGTAAATCAGTTTCACCTGATTGCAAATCAGTTTCACCTCTTTCCAAATTAATTTTATCTGATTGCAAATCAATTTCACGTGTTTCCTTATTAATTTAACCTGATTGCAAATCAATTGCAGCTGATTGCAAAATCAATTTCACCTGATTGCAAATCATTTTCACATGTTTCCTGATTAATTTCACTTGATTGCAAATCAATTTCACCTGTTTCCTAATTAAATTCACTTGAATGCAAATCAATTTTACCTGATTGCAAATCATTTTCACCTGATAGGAAATCAATTACACCTGTTTCCAATTTAATTAAACCTGATTGCTAATTAATTGCAGCTGATTGCAAATCAGCTTCAGCTGTTTCCAAATTAATTGCAGCTGATTGCAAATCAATTTCATCTTTTTTCCAATGTAATTTCACCTGATTGCAAATTCATTTCACCATATTTCATATCTATTTCAACTGATAGACAACAAACGTCACCTGTTTCCCAATTAATTTCCCCTGATGGCAAATTAAATACACCTGATTGCAAATGAATTTCACCTGTTTCCAAATTAATTTCCCTGATTTCCAATCAATTTCACCTGATTGGGAATCACATTCACAGGTTTCCTAATTAATTTCACCTGACTGCAAATCAATTTTACCTGTTTCCAAATCATTTTCACCTGATTGGAAATCAATTACACTTGTTTCCAATTTAATTTCACCTGATTGCTAATTAATTGCAGCTGATTGTAAATCAATTTCACCTGTTTCGAAATTAATTCCACCTGATTGCACATCAATTTCACCTCATTCTAAATTAATATCACCTGACCTGATTGGAAATCAATTCACATGTTTCCGAATTAATATCACCCGATTGCAAATTAATTCCAGCTGATTGTAAATCAATTACACATGATTGCAAATTAATTTCACCTGATTGCAAATCAATTTCACCTGATTGCACATCATTTTCACATGTTTCCTAATTAATTTCACTTGACTGTACATCAATTTCTCCTGTTTTCTAATTAAGTTCACCTGATTCAGAACAATTTGACATGATTGCAAATCATTTTCACCTGATTGCAAAACAATTACACCTGTATCCAATTGAATATCACCTGATTGCAAATTAATTGCAGCTCATTGTAAATCAATTACACATGATTGCTAATTAATTTCACCTGATTGCAAATCAATTACACATGATTGTAAATGAGTTTCACTGATTGCAAAGCAATTTCACATATTTCCTAATTATTTTCACCTAACTGTAAATCAGTTTCACCTGACTGCAAATCAGTTTCACCTGTTTGCCAATTAATTTCATTATGTTTCCTAATAAATAGCACCAAATTGTAAATCAATCTCACCTGATTGCAAATCAGTTTCACCTGTTTCGAAATTAATTTTATCTGATTGCAAATCAATTTCACGTGTTTCCTTATTAATTTAACCTGATTGCAAATAAATTGCAGCTGATTGCAAATCAATTTCACCTGTTTCTAAATCAATTTCACCTGATGCAAATTATTTTCACCTGATTGCAAGTTAATTTCACCTGATTTCACATCAATTTCAACAGGTAGGCAATCAGTTTCACCTGTTTCCAAATTAAATTCCCTGATTGCAAATTAATTTCCCCAGATTGCAAATAAATTACACATGATTGCAAATTAATTTCACCTGACTGCCAATGAGTATCACTGATTGCAAGTCAATTTCACGTGTTTCCTTATTAATTTAACCTGATTGCAAATCAATTTTACCTGATTGCAAATAATTTTCACCTGATAGGAAATCAATTACACCTGTTCCAATTTAATATTCACCTGATTGCAAACCAATTTCACTGATTCTAAATTAATATCACCTGACCTGATTGGAAATTAATTAACATGTTTCCGAATTAATTTCACCTGTTTGCAAATCAATTTCACAGGATTTCAAATTAATTTCACCTGACTGCCAATGAGTATCACTGATTGCAAGTCAATTTCACATGTTTCCTTACTAATTTAACCTGATTGCAAATCAATTTCACCTGATTGCAAATCATTTTCACATGTTTCCTAATTAATTTCACCTGATTGTAAATCAATTTCACCTGTTTCCTAATTAAATTCACCTGAATGCAAATCAATTTTACCTGATAGCAAATCATTTTCACCTGATAGGAAATCAATTACACCTGTTTCCAATTTAATTAAACCTGATTGCAAATTAATTGCAGCTGATTGCAAATCAACTTCAGCTTTTTCCAATTTAATTTCACGTGATTGCAAATTCCTTTCACCATATTTCAAAACTATTCCAAATGATAGACAATCAACGTCACCTGTTTCCCAATTAATTTCCCCTGATGGCAAATTAAATTCACCTGATTGCAAATGAATTTCACCTGTTTCCAAATTAATTTCCCTGATTTCCAATCAATTTCAACTGATTGCGAATCACATTCACAGGTTTCCTAATTAATTTCACCTGACTGCAAATCAATTTTACCTGTTTCCAAATCATTTTCACCTGATTGGAAATCAATTACACCTGTTTCCCATTTAATTTCCCCTGATTGCTAATTAATTGCAGCTGATTGTAAATCAATTTCACCTGTTTCGAAATTAATTCCACCTGATTGCACATCAATTTCACCTCATTCTAAATTAATATCACCTGACCTGATTGGAAAATCAATTCACATGTTTCCGAATTAATATCACCTGATTGCAAATTAATAACAGCTTATTGTAAATCAATTACACATGATTGCAAATCAATTTCACCTGATTGCACATCATTTTCACATGTTTCCTAATTAATTTCACTTGACTGTACATCAATTTCTCCTGTTTTCTAATTAAATTCACCTGATTCAAAACAATTTGACATGATTGCAAATCATTTTCACCTAATTGGAAATCAATTACACCTGTTTCCAATTTAATATCACCTGATTGCAAACCAATTTCACCTGATTGCAAATTATTTTCACCTGATTGCATATTAATTTCACCTGATTTCACATCAATTTCAACAGGTAGGCAATCAGTTTCACCTGTTTCCAAATTAAATTCCCTGATGGCAAATTAATTTCCCCAGATTGCAAATCAATTACACATGATTGCAAATTAATTTCACCTGACTGCCAATGAGTATCACTGATTGCAAGTCAATTTCACGTGTTTCCTTATTAATTTAACCTGATTGCAAATCAATTTTACCTGATTGCAAATCATTTTCACCTGATAGGAAATCAATTACACGTGTTTCCAATTTAATTAGACCTGATTGCAAATTAATTGCAGCTGATTGTGAATCAATTACCCCTGTTTCCAATTTAATATCACCTGATTGCAAATTAATTGCAGCTCATTGTAAATCAATTACACATGATTGCTAATTAATTTCACCTGATTGCAAATCAATTACACATGATTGGAAATTAATTTCACCTGATTGCAAATCAATTAACCTGTTTCAGAATTAATTGCACCTGTTTGCAAATGAATCTCACGTGATTACAAATTAATTTCACCTGATTGCAAATGAGTTTCACTGATGCAAAGCAATTTCACATATTTCCTAATTATTTTCACCTGATTGCAAATCAATTTCCCCTGATTGCAAATCATTTTCACCTGGTTGCAAATCAATTTCATATGTTTCCTAATTAATTGCATCTGATTGTAAATCAGTTTCACCTGACTGCAAATCAGTTTCACCTGTTTCCAAATTAATTTTATCTGATTGCAAATCAATTTCACGTGTTTCCTTATTAATTTAACCTGATTGCAAATCAATTGCAGCTGATTGCAAATCAATTTCACCTGATTGCAAATCATTTTCACCTGGTTGCAAATCAATTTCATATGTTTCCTAATTAATTGCACCTAATTGTAAATCAGTTTCACCTGACTGCAAATCAGTTTCACCTGTTTCCAAATTAATTTTATCTGATTGCAAATCATTTTCACCTGATAGGAAATCAATTACACCTGTTTCCAATGTAATTAACCTGACTGCAAATTAATTGCAGCTGATTGTAAATCAATTACACCTGTTTCCAATTTAATATCACCTGATTGCAAATTAATTGCAGCTCATTGTAAATCAATTACACATGATTGCTAATTAATTTCACCTGATTGCAAATCAATTACACATGATTGCAAATTAATTTCATCTGATTGCAAATCAATTAACCTGTTTCAGAATTAATTGCACCTGTTTGCAAATGAATCTCACGTGATTGCAAATTAAATTCACCTGATTGCAAATGAGTTTCACTGAATGCAAGTCAATTTCACGTGTTTCCTTATTAATTTAACCTGATTGCAAATCAATTTTACCTGATTGCAAATCATTTTCACCTGATAGGAAATCAATTACAGGTGTTTCCAGTTTAATTTCATATGTTTCCTAATTAATTGCACCTGATTGTAAATCAGTTTCACCTGACTGCAAATCAGTTTCACCTGTTTCCAAATTAATTTTATCTGATTGCAAATCAATTTCACGTGTTTCCTTATTATTTTAACCTGATTGCAATCAATTGCAGCTGATTGCAAATCAATTTCAGCTGTTTCTAAATCAATTTCACCTGATTGCAAATTGTTTTCACCTGATTGCAAATTAATTTCACCTGATTTCACATCAATTTCAACAGGTAGGCAATCAGTTTCACCTGTTTCCAAATTAAATTCCCTGATGGCAAATTAATTTCCCCAGATTGCAAATCAATTACACATAATTGCAAATTAATTTCACCTGACTGCCAATGAGTATCACTGATTGCAAGTCAATTTCACGTGTTTCCTTATTAATTTAACCTGATTGCAAATCAATTTTACCTGATTGCAAATCATTTTCACCTGATAGGAAATCAATTACACGTGTTTCCAATTTAATTAGACCTGATTGCAAATTAATTGCAGCTGATTGTAAATCAATTACCCCTGTTTCCAATTTAATATCACCTGATTGCAAATTAATTGCAGCTCATTGTAAATCAATTACACATGATTGCTAATTAATTTCACCTGATTGCAAATCAATTACACATGATTTCAAATTAATTTCACCGGATTGCAAATCAATTAACCTGTTTCAGAATTAATTGCAGCTGTTTGCAAATGAATCTCACGTGATTGCAAATTAATTTCACCTGATTGCAAATGAGTTTCACTGATTGCAAAGCAATTTCACATATTTCCTAATTATTTTCACCTGGTTGCAAATCAATTTCATATGTTTCCTAATTAATTGCACCTAATTGTAAATCAGTTTCACCTGACTGCAAATCAGTTTCACCTCTTTCCAAATAAATTTTATCTGTTGCAAATCAATTTCACGTGTTTCCTTATTAATTTTAACCTGATTGCAAATCAATTGCGCTGATTGCAAATCAATTCACCTGATTGGAATCATTTTCACTGGTTGCAATCATTTCATATGTTTCCTAATTAATTGCACCTAATTGTAAATCAGTTTCACCTGACTGCAAATCAGTTTCACCTGTTTCCAAATTAATTTTATCTGATTGCAAATGAATTTCACCTGATAGGAAATCAATTACACCTGTTTGCAATTTAATATCACCTGATTGCAAATTAATTGCAGCTCATTGTAAATCAATTACACATGATTGCTAATTAATTTCACCTAATTGCAAATCAATTACACATGATTGCAAATTAATTTCATCTGATTGCAAATCAATTAACCTGTTTCAGAATTAATTGCACCTGTTTGCAAATGAATCTAGTGATTGCAAATTAAATTCACCTGATTGAAATGAGTTTCACTGAATGCAAGTCAATTTCACGTGTTCCCTTATTAATTTAACCTGATTGCAAATCATTTTTACCTGATTGCAAATCATTTTCACCTGATAGGATCAATTACACGTGTTTCCATTTAATTTCATATGTTTCCTAATTAATGCACCTGATTGTAAATCGTTTCCCTGACTGCAATCAGTTTCACCTGTTTCCAAATTAATTTTATCTGATTGCAATCAATTTCACGTGTTTCCTTTATTGTAACCTGATTGCAATCAATTGCAGCTGATTGCAAATCAATTTCAGCTGTTTCTAAATCAATTTCACCTGATTGCAAATTGTTTTCACCTGATGCAAATTAATTTCACCTGATTTCACATCAATTTCAACAGGTAGGCAATCAGTTTCACCTGTTTTCCAAATTAAATTCCCTGCTGGCAAATTAATTTCCCCAGATTGCAAATCAATTACACAATTGCAAATTAATTTCACCTGACTGCCAATGAGTATCACTGATTGCAAGTCAATTCACGTGTTTTCTATTAATTTAACCTGATTGCAAATCAATTTTACCTGATTGCAAATCTTTCACCTGGATCCGGAATGCAATTACACTTGTTTCCAATTTAATAACCTGATG